>NW_013952952.1:82772-85198 GCF_001266775.1 Austrofundulus limnaeus
GTACGTAGGTAGGTAGATAGATAAATAAAATGTGAAGAATGATGTATAAACTTCCAGTACAGGAAGAAAACATTTTGTTTTCTTATTTATCTGCTTATGTTCTTGACGTATGGTTATGTTTGTTTGTTTGTTTGTTTTTGTTTACCTGATGTGACTCTGGCAGTTCGACAGCCACAGGTAGTCATCCTCCGTGCTGCTGTCATGTTCCAGGTGACGCACGCTCACGGGGTCGTACGGGGGCGGGACTTGCCCTGTCACCGTGGAGACAGTGGGAGTGCCACAGGCTGGGGGGGCAGAGGCGGAGCCTGCAAGTCTTTCTGGAACTGCAGAGGAACAATATTTTTATAAAATTATCTAGAAAATGTATTTTGTTTTATTTCAGACGTCCAGTCACTGAACCCACTTGGTGTTTATATAACATTTTTGCAAACTGTTAAAACAATAGTTTTCAGAACCTGGCTCCTCAAACTCTAACTTTCTCACTTGGTTACAAAACTAAACTGAGACTGCAAAGAAAAGTTTGACTAATTCTGTACATTTTGAGTTGTCTTACATTTACTGCAACAGTTCAGCCAGTAAGTTGTGTCTCCATCATCTTTGTGAGTTTATTTTCCTAACAAAATGTTAGCTTTTAATTTTAGACTTTATTATTTGGTATTAGTGTTTCATCAACTACAAGTGGAATTCTTGAATCTGCACGAGTCATGCTGAGTTTGGCCAAAATAGTTAATTTTTTTCAAAAAATGTTGAAAACTATGCACATTCCATAGTTTGTTTTTATGGTTTATCAAATTTGTTTTTATTGTTCTCATCTTATTCCGTTCTTTTTTTAATTTTTTTTATAAGCAAAGCACTTTGGTCACCTGCTTTTTAATGTGCTTTACAAAAAAAAAACATGTTGACTTTAAAGAAATTAAAATCCAGAAATATTTTCACATATTAAACCAGTGTTTTCCAAAGTGCAGTATGACGGACCGCAGCTTTTGTCTCCCACATAAAGGCAAAGAAGTGAGGATTAAAGTAGTAGTTTTTGCAAAACAAAACAACTATTTCCCACTAAAGTAGCTGTTCATTATTTTAAACTGTTTTGCACAGAGAGGCTTATTTTAATTTATTTTATTTAGTGAAAACAGTCACGATTAAAATAGTGACACTAAAAAAGTGGTTTGTGGTTTTGTTATTTAAATGAGGTATTTTATATTATTCAAACTTTAATTTATTTCAATTCACTTTCATTGGTTCAGTTGTTTGATAAAAGTTCAGGTGTGAAACAAACTGCAGAGGAGTTTGATACAAAGTATCTGTGTGTCTGATTGGAAACTGGTATTGCGGGGTGGGGGGGGGGGTCATAACCCAAAGGGGGGGCCCAGCAGAAATAGTTAGAGAACCTCTGTATCAGACCGCATATGTTGCACGTTTAAAACTGTGTTTTATTTTTACATAAATACCAGCATCCTGCTCAGTAGTAGTAATAATAATAAAGGCGTAAATAATGTTGTCAAAACAAAAAAACGACTGATTTCTGCAAAAAATCGTTACCTGCAAGTAGCTAGTTCAGCAGAAATAAAAACTGCCAAAAGTTGGAATTAGTGGCTCAAAGACAGCACCTATTGGTTCAGTTTTTATATATCAGCTGGAGCTAAATGCAGTTTATTAATACATTTAAAGAATGAATATTTTACAGAAGCGACTCAGAAACACAACCCTTCAAATCTTTTCTCTGCGTGTTCTCTCTTCTCTCCACCTACAGGTTTTCACGCTGAGTCAGCTGGGACCCACACAGACAAGCCTACCCATCCCAGTTACAACACAAGATGTGTTTGGAGCTGATGGATCTGTCCTACCCTCATCGGTCGGGTTGAAGCCACAGAGCAGGCAGATGGACGTCACCCAGCGGTTCATGTCCTCCTCGGACTCGGCCACCAGGTACCAGGTCCTCTCCTCTGTTCTCAGGTCAAAAACGAAGCTGGTCTCCAGTTCTTTCTTTGTGAAGGACAGACCGGCGTCGACCTGGAGAAGCAGAGTGTGAAATGGGAGAGGCAGATCAGTGAATATCTGCATCAAGATCACGTTTAAAGGGAGGGGGGGGGGGGTTATTTTTCAGGCACATAATTCAGTTCTAGACCACAACCAAGTCACTATGTTACCTTCAGTTGTTATGAAAATGCTGAATATATCAAAATCAAATTAGACTTTGCATCACTTTGCTCAGCTGCACACTGAGCTCCAGGGATGAGCTTTGTGTGAAAAAGGTGGAGCTTTGTACCAGAAAGCCTTTAGGCAGCTCCACATCACTACATTTTCAAGGATTTCTCAAACATGCATGAATGAGTGAAAGCAACACTTTGTGTCAGTCACTTTGAACGACACCATAGCTTGGTATAAAACTCAAAAAAGTCCACTTAGCATAATACCCCCCCCCCCCC
>NW_013952952.1:86790-88412 GCF_001266775.1 Austrofundulus limnaeus
GTGTGTGTGTGTGTGTGTGTGTGTGTGTGTGTGTGTGTGAGTTTGTACAGTGTTGGTGTGTAGGTAGAGTGTGAAAGACACGTCATAATTAATAAGGCGTGTGAAGAAGAGCATGTAGAGGTTTTAGTTTCACACCAGCCTGCTCAGATTCTCAGCTTGTAGAAATCAGGTCTTCATGTTTTGGTGAAAATAAACGTTTTTGGTGTTTCTGCTCTGGTTTGTGTGAGGAAGTGAGTTTCCACCAGTTTAAGAAGCACAAATAATCTCTTTTCAACCCGCTAATCCACATGACTGAAGAAAACCAACAGGACTCTGCAGGACTGGATCTTTGGTTCTGCTTGTGTGTTTATGATCAAAGTCGGCTTCCATTAAGCGACCACGAAGCACTCCTGTTTCTCCAAACACAGACAGGAAGAGGAAGTAGCTGGACAGGAAATGCTGGTAAAAGATGGCAGTGGAAGTGTGTGTTTATTCTCTGTCCCCAACCTGTTTGATAATCGCTTGTTTTGGAACTCCTGGGCAGATAAAAGCAGCAAGGCAGCCTGGATGAAAATATTTTCACGCAAGCTTTTTTTATTATTATTTTTCCTGCACCTTCAAATTGAAAGAAACATCGGTGCCATAACTGTTTTACCTCAGTTCTTTTTAAGCTTCTGCAACTTCTAACTCTGTTTTTTTCCAGAAATTTATTAAATCCGGTTGCACCATCAGCAAATAACTAATTGTTTGAGTTTTGACCAAGAAAGTCTGGTTGCAACCAAATACAGTATAACTGTAGATATGTTAGATTTTCTTAAATGAACTATCAGCTTGAGCTCGTGACTTTGAAGCAATAAAGATAACTGCTTTTTCCTGTGTCTCCCCGTGTTTCCACATGTTTCCTCCTTTGACCTTCGACCTCTGCAGGAAGAGGGCACAATGGATTTAAAATAACGCTTCCCTTTTCCTGGCTCCAAAACTAAATTTACCACTGGCTCCAAATGAGGAATTTCACACCGTTCGGCAACCTTATTTACAGCAACGTTTCAAAACCTTTCCCCGTCACATTTAGTGCTGAGTTCACAAAACTGAAGACACGTGGAGTTACAACACTTTCATTTTGGCTGCAAAGCCTCAGGCACTGAAACGGAATAATTCCACCTTTCACTCAGTTATTTACAGCTCAGACAGACAAAAATAAAAGAAAACAGTAAAAAATTAAATAATTAGGGTTTTGTAAATGAGAACACATTGTTCAGGTTAGGTAAAAGTTTTACAAAATAAGCAATATAAGCATTTATAACAGGAGTTTAAGTTTTTATGATTCTGTGGTGGACGAGTTGTAATCTTTGAATTAATCAAACTTCATTGTGATGAATAAAAAATGACAAACAGCAGGAGGTATCTGAAGTGTTGTGTGTTTACGGACCGGAGTTGTCTTTATCTTCGTTTGATCATTGCTGCTGTTGTCATGGTTACAACATTTAGCTCATATTTATGTTTCTGCCTAATCTGTGTTTCCAAATCTTCAGAGTCTCTGGAGAGGGCCCCCTTTCCCAAGCGGGTCCAGCTGAGAGCGATTAGTATCTTATATAACACACACACACACACACACACACACACACACACACACACACACACAC
>NW_013952952.1:89047-96009 GCF_001266775.1 Austrofundulus limnaeus
AGGTACCTACCTGACCCTAAAACTAACCTCACAGGTACCTACCTGACCCTAAAACTAACCTCACAGGTACCTAACTGACCCTAAAACTAACCTCACAGGTACCTTAACTGACCCTACTTACCTGATCCTAAAACTAACCTCACAGGTACCTTAACTGACCCTAAAACTAACCTCACAGGTACCTTAACTGACCCTAAAACTACCGTGAAGTCCTAAACTCAACCCGCAATCCAAAAATGGATTTTCACCATATTAGGACCAGTCTTTGGTCCCCATTAGGACTACAGCTCTTGACAAGGTAGGTGTGTATACCAGAAACAATCCTAAATAGGTAACAAAAAGAAGTACACACACACACATACGAGATTGTATAAAATGTCTTAAATAAATAAAGTCATTCAAAGCCTTTTTCATCTTCTTTGCTTCCTTTAAGAAGAACGATCTGTTTCATCTATATTCCGATGAAAAAATTAGAAAATGTTTCTCAGCTCATCTGACTCTCCTGAACATTTGTTACTGAATTCAGATGATTTGTGGGTAATTAGGTCCTCTCCACTGAATGCTTTG
The DNA here is from genome assembly GCF_001266775.1 of Austrofundulus limnaeus. Taxonomy (NCBI): domain Eukaryota; kingdom Metazoa; phylum Chordata; class Actinopteri; order Cyprinodontiformes; family Rivulidae; genus Austrofundulus; species Austrofundulus limnaeus. Next base: position 89,615 of record NW_013952952.1, read on the forward strand.
GGCCAAACCTTATTGTGTTTATTGTCTATGAGACATAATGGACCTCTCTGAATATAACACTGTCGTTTATCCCTCATTACTTTATTTTCTGCACAAACTCTCTGAGGAAGGAAAACATATGATAATAGAGGAGGAAGAGAAAGTACAACAAAAATGAGAAATAGACCTTTTTGTGGACGTGCATGAAAGCTGAGAGCCCAACTATTTAGCTAGAATTTGCTGAAGAAACAAAAACTGAGATTTAAAGTAAAAAGAAACAGAAAACTATTAAAAAGGAACAAACCATTAGCAAAAACAGAGTGGTGAAATAAGAGCTAAATGTAGTAAAAACCAACTAAAAGCATAAATGGACCACGAAAAGGTAAAAGAAGTAAACGTTCGCTAGAAATCAAAAGTGGCACCTGAAAGGGAAAAGAAGCAAAAGGCTAGCTAATTAGCAAAATACTAGCTAAAAGGCTAGCTGATGGCTACACGAATATAAAAAAGCTCTAGGTTTCTGAAGCAGATTTTAAAAAAAGATTTTATAAAAAATTTAGAGAAATTACAGAAAAATGTAATTGTTAAAATATAGATATAAACCTAACAGCTAAAGGTTGGAGCACCCGTCTCCTGAACAAGCTGAACATTTGGATACATGAACGGCTAAAGTAGGACACATAAAAAAACATAACAAAAGAGTGAACGATGACTCTGCGTTCAGTGAAAAGACGAGAGGTTTTCTGAGCGTTCAGATAAAAACAAAAACTAAAAAACTGTTGAACTGATTTCTTTTCAAATGGAAAGATTGAGAAGGAGAGATGAGATTAGCTGAACTCACTGGGAAGGCATGTCAGAAATGTGGTGTGTGTCTCTGTGTGTGTGTCTCTGTGTGCGTGTTTGTGTGTGCGTGTGTGACTGCTGCTTTACTGGAAAGTGAGCCAGGCTCCCAGTCCACAGTCTGTTGTTTTTCTGAACAAGTTAAAATGAAATTTTCACCTTTTTAAAGGAAAAATTGTAAAAAAACATAAATGACTGAAGAATCTGTTTTAGGGATAAAAGCAGGCTGCAGGACTTGGAATTCCAAATCTGATCTGATGAAGTGATTCTGTTCGAGCTGTCAAACATTTCCTGTTGGAAAACAGCTGAAGTTCAGTTTTAACTTTTAACATTGTTTGGTTGATGATCAACAGATCAAAGTAAAACAGCTTCTTTCTGTCCAGCAGCTGCTCTTTGTCATTTTTGTTTTATTGTTTTATAATTATGGCTTTAGGAAATGACTCCTGTGTCAACAGATGACACACAGATAATGCTTAGWTTTAATTAAAATTGAAATACTCAGGAGAGGTGTGAACAGTCAGATCCTCCTCCTGGAGCCTCTTTACTTAAATTAGAAAGACAAACGCACACAAGACTAAAATAAGATGAAGTTTTATTAAAAGCAAAGCAGTACTCACGTAACGTCGCAGCTTCTTCTCAGGTGGAGACTTCCTCAGCCAACCTTCACACAGCACCTCCCCTCCTCCTGCTCCACTCATCCTCACCTCTGACCACAAGATGAAAGCGGGAGTTCAGCTGGTCAGGTGTCAAAGCAGATTCAGTCAGGAGTCGGTTCAGATGTCAGAATCTCTCAAAGACTTCAGTCTGGAATAAAATGAGAAAACTTCAGATTAAAGAGGTCTGCAGGATTTGCTCCAATCCAGCGTCCAATCAGACAGCAGGACACACTTCTCAGCCATGTCTCTGTTTATGAGAACCACACAGGTCTGTGAGGGCTCCCACCTCCTCCTGACTGACTTTTTACTTCCCAGCAGAGGCACTCCTCCCCTCTCGTCTCCCTGCTTTCTGTCAGAACCAAACACAATGCCTCGACTTGGACATTCCTTCTCTCTTCTCCTCCCTTTTTCCACTCCTCCTCCTCCTCCTCCCATTCGGCCCCTGCTCTGCTAAACAGGAAAGTCCCCCCGTGGATCTGCCTGCATGTTTGAGAAAGTGTTTTCTCATGCTGAAACAAACACGTTGCTCTTAAAAAACTTTTCTTTCCTTTTCTTTTCTTTTCTTTTCTTTTCTTTTCTTTTCTTTTCTTTTCTTTTCTTTTCTTTACTTTTCTTTTCTTTTCTTTTCTCCTGTATTGCTTATCAGAGGATACCTAAAGAAATGAAAGGACAGACTGAGAAGCATGGATGAAGAAAGGTTTATTACAAACTATGAATTCAAACACAAAAAGGTCAGCCTGGGTGATTTTGAGTGCCGCACTTTGAAAGAGTTCTCTCTTTTCCAGATATGTTGATGTACAGTTCTGCAGGTACGCATTCAATGTAAACAAAACACTCGCCTGAATCTGATGACAAACCAAATGGAGACTTTCAGCATAGTTTATGTGCAAACCATTATTCCAAACAGCTCTTGGCCTATACAATGTCAGCCACTTTGGCTGTTTATGTAATGATTTTGTCACTGTCTGTCCAGATCTTGTCCCAGTCTAGTTTTATTATTTTATTTCTTGTTCCAGTTCATCCTCATAGTCTTGTTCCCAGCCTTTCAGCTCACATCCAGCTCCTGCTCATTGCTCTCGCCTCTCTGTCATAGATACTCTAATCAAGCTCATTTCACTCACCAGTCTCCAGCAGTATTTAACCCAGTCTTACTCTCTAGCTCATTGCCAGATTATCATCAGCCTCGCCAATGATCTTCCAGCATTCTTGTCCCTTGTCCTGCTCTTGCCTCATGTCCCCGACCTTGCTCATGTCTCCTGGTTTAACGTCTCCTGCCTCAGTCTCTGTCGGATCCCGTCTGCCATCTGCTTTCACGGTAACAACCTTTTTTCTGTCTCTTGGATTATTGTCTCTCGCCTGCTCCCTGAATGGAACCGCACCACATCGGACCTCCTGGATCTTGACCCCTGAATGCATCTCTGGACCAACGACTCAGTCATCTCCTTCTAACCTGGTAACGTCCTCTGATCACCTGTGTATGACCCTTGCCCCGTTTCTGACCACGAGTAAGTCCAGCGATCCATTTGCTCTCCATGACAACACAGCCCGGAACCAAAACACATCAGCTGTTGTTTCAAGCTGGATCTCATCTCAGCAGGAAAGGTTGGTGACTTTCTTTCTCACAAATAATGTGTTCACGACCCAACCTAACCCTAAGCTTCTGTGTCCAGAACTGACGACCCTGGAGTCCGGTCCCAACCTTCCAGCCAAATTTTCTAACAATAAACTTGTTAAAACTTTGACGTTGTTCGGTGTTTACTCAGAGCTCAAAAAACAAACCTTAACAGATAATCTGGCCACTATGAGCTCTGAACCGAACACAGCCTGGAAGGCAAGTATTGAGGGAGCTTTAAATGATCTGGATAAAAGTATTCGTAACATTAACACAACTTTAAGTAACTTATCTTTGTCTTGTAATGTTACATCTCCCCCTGCTTCTTTGACTCTGGAGCTGATACCGAGTTTATTGATCACACGTTTGCTCTTTCTCTGGGACTACAGATTTGGCATTCTGAGAGAAACCATTAGATTCAGGCGCTGGATGGTCACAACCTCAATCACACCATCTCTGAGACCCTGCCCGTAAAAATGACCATTGGAGGAAACCACACTGGGGAAATAACCTTTCTGGTAATCACGTTGCCCAACCTTTCCATCTTCCTTGGATACACCTGGTTGGAGAAACACAACCCCCACATAAACTGGATCAACAAGGAGATCATGGGTTGGTCAGAACAATGTTCATCAAAATGTCTTTCCACAGCTAATCTTGAGAAGGAATCTTGTAATGAGGCCAAGTTCATCCCCAATCTACAAAATGTCCCTGCTTGTTATCATGGTTTGAAGGAAGTGTTTAATAAAGATAAAGCTACTTGTTTACCTCCACATAGACCATTGATTGATCTACTACCAGGTACCACACCACCTAGGGGCAAATTGTATTCTTTATCCAAACCTGATAATGAGGCCATGAAGGAGTACATGTCTGAATCCTTATGAGCATGTATTATCCGCCCGTCCTCTTCCCCTGCCGGAGCGGGGGGGGGGGGTGTAGGGAAGAAGGACAGATCTCTTCGTCCTTGTTTTGATTATAGAGGGTTAAATGATATAACTGTTAAAAACCGGTACCCCCTAACAATAAGGAATACTGCTTTCGATTTGATTCAAGGGGCCAAAATCTTCACAAAGCTTGATCTTCGCAATGCTTACTATTTGGTGAGTATAAAGGAAGGTGATGAAGGGAAGACGGCCTTCAACACCCCTTCAGGACACTTTGAATATCTAGTCATGCCCTTTGGGTTAACCAATGCCCCTGCCATGTTTCAAAATATGCTTAATGATTTTCTGAGTGATTTCATCAATGTTAATGTTTTCATCTACCTGGATGGCATTCTAATCTTTTCTAAGGATCTTGTGTCACACCAGGAACTGGTCCGAGCCGTTCTACTATGACTTCTTCAGAACAAGCTGTATGTCAAAGCAGAAAAATGTGAGTTTCACACAACTGACACTACCTTCTTGGGATTTAAGATAGCTCAAGATCAAATCTCCATAAATCCAGCCAAGGTCACAGCAGTCCAAGATTGGAACACAGCCCAGACCAGTAAACAACTACAGCACTTTCTAGGTTTTGCAAACTTTTACAGACGTTTCATCAAAAACTACAGTTCAATAGCAGCTCCACTCAATAAGTTAACCTCAATAAAAACCAAGTTCTTGTGGAATCCAGAAGCTGAAGAGGCATTTAAACGTCTAAAGACAATGTTCACCACAGCCCCGATCCTTCACTTTCCTGATACAGAAAGACAGTTTATTGTGGAAGTTGATTCTTCTAATTCTGGAGTCGGAACCATCCTTAGCCAGAGATTCACCGATAACAGAGTTCACCCGTGTGCTTTCTTTTCCAGGTCTCTCTCTCCTGCAGAATGGAATTATGATGTGGGCAATCGGGAACTGTTGGCAGTTAAGCTGGCATTGGAGGAGTGGAGGCACTGGTTGGAGGGTGCTTGCCTGCTCTTTCTTGTCTTGACTGATAACAAGAACCTTGAGTATCTTTAGTCAGCTAAAAGATTAAATCCTCGACAGGCCAGATGGGCTCTGTTTTTAAGCCATTTCAACTTTGTTTTATCCTACAGAACCGGGACCAACAACACTAAACCGGATGCCCTGTCGAGAGTTCATGAGTCTGACACCACCAAAGTCGACCAGGGAGGGTTCGACCTTCCAGATGCTGTGCACCTGGCCATAACCCAAGTCGAGAGAGAAGTCAGGGCAGCCACCAGAACCACCCACCTCCAATGAATGCCCGGATGGCAAACTCTTCGTTCCAGACCACCTAGTTGGTAAAGTATTGGAATTTTGCCATTCTTCACATCTTTACTGCCATCCGCATATCACCAAGACAATAAGTATAGTCAGGTCTCAGTTCTGGTGGGGATCCCTAGAAAAGGATGTTAGAAAGTTCAATGGACCTTGTATTCAGTGTGCCCTGGCAAAATCCTCTCGACGGCCACCGGCGGGTATCCTCAGGCCTCTCCCTATACCATCACATCCTTGGTCACACATTTCAATGGATTTTGTGACTGGTCTGCCGTAGTCTGAGGGTAAGACTGTGATCCTTACAATTGAGGATCGTTTTTCTAAAATGGTACACCTTGTCGCTCTCTCCATTCTGCCCACAGCCAAGGAAATGGCTCAGGTCTTTATGGACAATGTTTTCAGGCTTCATGGATTGCCAAGCAATATAGTGTCAGACCGGGGCCCTCATTTTATCTCAGATTTTTGGAAAGAGTTATGTGCAATGCTCGACATCTCACTGAGTTTTTCTTCAGATATCACACTCAGACTGACGGTCAGACGAAGAGAGCAAGTCAAGAACTGGAGACCCGCCTAAGGATCCTGTGCGGCAACGACGCCACCAAGTGGGCTATGAACCTCTCCCTGGTCGAACATGCACTCAATTGCCTGCCATCAATTTCCACGAGGCTGTCACCCTTCTATGTGGTCTATGGATTCCAGCCAACTGTGTTTTCTGCCCACGAACGAGCAGCCCAGGTTCCCTCAGCCCATCAAGCAGCCCTTCGGTGTCAGAGAGCTTGGAGAGCCACCAAGAAAGAACTGGTAAAGTCTACCCTCGTGGCCACCAGAACTGCCAACAGGAGAAGGACTCCAGTACCAGGTGGTCGATCGAGTATGGCTCTCCACTAAGGACTTATCGTTGAGGGTAGACTGCCGTAAACTGGCTCCTCGTTTCGTGGGCCCCTTCCCTATCTCCAAGGTGATCAACCCGGTGAGCCAGGCCTTGGGCCCCACAAGGGGCACCCGGTCCCCACGAGGCTGCATTTTCCTTAAAACTGGGCCCCATAATGTAGGACACACACGCACACACACACACACACACACACGTTTGCACAGCTATCCATT
>NW_013952952.1:96019-106805 GCF_001266775.1 Austrofundulus limnaeus
ATATAGTATCAGACCAGGGTCCTCAGTTTATCTCAGGTTTGGAAAGAGTTTTGTGCCATGCTCAACATCTCACTGAGTTTTTCTTCAGGATACCACCCTCAGACTGATGGTCAGACAGAGAGCCAATCAAGAACTGGAGACCCGCCTAAGGATCCTGTGTGGCAACGATGCCACCAAGTGGGCTATGAATTTCTCCCTGGTCGAAAATGCACTCAATTGCCTGCGATCAAGTTCCACAAGGTTGTCACCTTTCTATGTGGTCTATGGATTCCAGCAGCCAGTGTTTTTTGCCCACAAATGAGCAGCCCAGGTTCCCTCAGCCCATCAAGCAGCCCTTCGGTGTCAGAGAGCTTGGAGAGCCGCCAAGAAGGAACTGGTAAAATCTACCGTTGTGGCCACCAGAACTGCCAACGGGGGAAGGATTCCTGGCCCCCAGCACCAGATGGGCGATCGAGTGTGGCTCTCCACTAATGACTTACCGCTGAGAGTAGACTGCCGTAAACTGGCTCCTCGTTTCGTGGGCCCCTTCCCTATCTCCAAGGTGATCAACCCGGCAGTTGTCAGACTCAGACTCCCAGGCTCCATGTGTGTTCATCCCACGTTTCATGTGTCCCGGGTCAAGCATGTCCAACGGTCTAGATTTTTGCCCTCCTCCAGACCCCCTCCTCCCGCCGACTCATCGATGGTGGCCCAGTGTACACGGTTCGCCGCATCCTCAAGTCCCGTCGTTGGGGTCATGGCATCCAGTACCTCATCGACTGGGAGGGATATGGTCCAGAGGAGAGATCGTGGGTACCAGCTTGCCATGTTCTTGATAAAACCCTCATCGGGGACTTCCATAGAAGCAACCCCAGTCAGCCAGCGCCAGCTAGAGGTCCGTCAGGAGCCGGACCTTGAGGGGGGGTTCTGATATGATTTTGTCACTGTCTGTCCAGATCTTGTCCCAGTCTAGTTTTATTATTTTATTTCTTGTTCCAGTTCATCCTCATAGTATTGTTCCCAGCCTTTCAGCTTACATCCAACTTCTGCTCATTGCTCTCACCCCTCTGTCACAGAAACTCTAATCAAGCTCATTTCACTCACCTGTCTCCAGCAGTATTTAACCCAGTCTTACTCTCTAGCTCACTGCCAGATTATCTTCAGCTTCGCCTATGATCTTCCAGCATTCTTGTCCCTTGTCCTGCTGTTGCCTCATGTCCCCGACCTTGCTCATGTCTCCTGGTTTAATGTCTCCTGCCTCAGCCCTGTCGGATCCTGTCTGCCATCTGCTCTCACGGTAACAACCTTTTTTCTGTCTCTTGGATTATTGCCTCTCGCCTGCTCCCTGAACGGAACCGCTCCACATTGGACCTCCTGGATCTCGGCCCCTGAATGCATCTCTGGACCAATGACTCAGTCATCTCCTTCTAACCTGGTAATGTCCTCTGATCACCTGTGTATGACCCTTGCCCCATTTCTGACCACGAGTAAATCCAGCGATCCATTTGTTCTCCATGACAACACAGCCCGGAACCAAAACACATCAGCTGTTGTTTCAACCCCGATCTCATCTCAGCAGGAAAGTTTGGTGACTTTCTTTCTCACAAATAATGTGTTCATGACCCAACCTAACCCTAAGCTTCTGTGTCAGAACTGACGACCCTGGAGTCCGGTCCCAACCTTCCAGCCAAATTTTCTAACTATAAACTTGTTAAAACTTTAACGTTGTTCGGTGTTTACTCAGAGCTCAAAAAACAAACATTAACAGTTTATGCAACTAAACAAACACAGCTGGCAGCTTTTCACTAATTTTGCTAATGAATGATTAATTTAAAGATACGTTAATGATCAATATGAGGAAAAAAGTGCAGATTTTGCTTCTTATCCTTGATATATATTATTTGACAGGTCATGACTTCTTTAGATAAAAATACACAAATAAAAATAAATATGATTTAAAAAAACAAATAATTTGTAAATATTATTTATCTTTTTTATATGCTGTATTTTTGTAAATAAAGATTTTTTTAATTGTATAAATTTTCGTTATAAATATATAAAATGAATGCAAACTTTTTTTTAAGAGTGTCATTGTTTTAAAATATCAAAACAATTATTTTGTGTAAACCTGTGCTTGTGAATATTCTTAGAACTAGTTTTTCATTATTTATCACTTTTATACATCTGAATGCATTCTGTGTTTTATTAACAGTTTTGTTTTTAACAAGTTTTTTTTTTTGTTTTAGCAAAGCATCACACCCACATGTATGATGTTTCATTTTTTAGACAAAAACATTTTCTTTTTACATTTATATAAAATATGATGCATTTGTCTGAATAAATCACAAAGCTGACAAAAAATGATTAATTGTTATCAGATCTACTTCTGGTTAAACTGGATTGAAAGTTAAAAAATGGTGAAAAAAAAATCATGGCCATGATAGAGCGCCACCAAGTGGTTAAAGATGCAAACTGCATAGAAATATCAAATAAAACCAATTCAGTCTTTGTATTTATTATGGCCCCACATGCAAAGCAGAGTTTATTATTATTATTATTATTATTATTATTATTATTATTATTTTAGAGAGATTTTTGGTCAGCCATACAGAAACAGCTGCACTCATCAACGTGAAATTTGGCAGGAATTTAGATGTGTCCAATCTACGTTGCACCAGCCAACAGTTTAATGACTGACCTCATATTTGAGGAGGGGGCTCCATCTGAAAAGGGGTCTGGACAAACAAAAATGCTTGTAACTCAACAACTATTCAACATAGAAGCTTCCGATTTTTATTTTTAATTTTTTGGTTTGTTAGTTTAGCTCTGAAGCTAACCATCGACCCTACCAATGAAATGGTTTAAACCTCGACTACATCAAAATGAAGTGGTAATGTTTTAAAGCATTTTAGTCAATTTTAAGTTATATTTTACAGAGATATGGTTAAAAAATAGTTTGGGACAGTTTTAAAAAGCAGATTTTCTGCCAAGCAGTCAGGTGATGTCTAATTCAAATTCCAGCTACTTTTATTTAAAGGGGAAATTATTATTGGTACTATGGATTTTGGTTTCAAAATAAAATATTTGAAACAACTGTAATACTACTACTACCACTTCTACTACTACTGCTACTACTACTACTACTACTAGTAATAATAATAATAATAATAATAATAATAATAATAATAATAATAATAATAATAATAATAATAATACAATGTTCTGTGAAATTAATTTGTTTAATTTAAAAATTAAAGAAAATATCTGAAAGGTAATTGTTATTTTGTTATTTTTTTCATGGTTACACATAGGCAAACTTTGCCTTTTTTAATGAAGCATGAAAAATGATTGACAGATTCTAAGTTTATTTTCAAATTTATGCAAAAGCATCCAAACACACCCAGTGACGTTTTACAGAAGAAATGAATGTGTGACTCTGTGAGGCAGGAGGAAGGTCAGAACAACAGACAAGGTGAGTGTTCTTTTAATGTTTTTACTCTAAAAGACTCAAAAAATAAAAAATATTGAATTTAAAAACTAAAAAAATAATGCTGTATAAAACTGAAGTCACCTCCTGGGTTTATTTTCACATGTTTTGGTCACTACATGCACTTTTTCAGTTCTACAGAAAACGCATGATTTAAATAAAGTAACCTGAAAACTGCACATGAAAACAACATACTGTATTTCTGGTAGTTTTGTCTTAAATTTTGATACTTCAAGGACTCAGTATATTTTCTGATTGCTTTATTTAAGTGATTTCTTCAATCCACAGGTCTGGCAGTAATCAAGCCTGGAAAAAAGGAAAGAGAAAACTTGAAATGTTTTTATTATAAATCAATATAAAGTTTTATATATTTCATTTAAAGGTTTTATTCTTTGTCTCTTTTAGATATGATATCAAACTCCACATCCTCCAATGGCTCCTTCCCTCCTCATCTCCCATTTGTCAGCCCCAGTCTCCTCTCCTACATCACCTGCATCAGCACCAGTTCACAACCCTTCATCTTCATAGCTTTCTTCACCACCTACATCCTCCTCATCCTCCCTCTCTACGTCTTCATCCTCTACTCTTGCCTCAAGCAGTACTGGCGAAGTCGCCCCACCCCTTCAGCTGTAGCGATGAGTAACCCTGAGTGTCTCACCTGCCACGTGTCAGTCATGGAGCTGGTCGGGATCTCTGGGTACACCTTCAGCCTCTTCGGCGTCATCTGGTCGAATACTGTCCTGATGTTAGTGGGGTTGCTTCTTTCTAAGTTTACTTGGTACGGTGAGACGTTGTTTCACATCCTGACCTGTGCGGAGCTCTATCTGGCCGTCGTTCATCCCATCACTCACAGGAAGCTGAAGACCAAAAAAGGAATCTGGATCAGAAACATTGCCATCACTTGTGTCTGGATGTTCTGCTTTGTAATGGTAGGTTTGGCAATGCTGAACTTTTTAATCTTCATGGATTTGTCTCTTTTAATAATATCACTGTTGGGCATCTCCTTCTTCATCCTCTCTATTCTCTGGGCTCTGATTCGCCCTCCTCTGGGGGACCAGAGCAGGGACAGAGTGGACAAATCAAAGCTGAGAGCGTTCTACACCGTTGTGCTGATTCTGGGAGCGCTGGTGCTGAGGTTTGCTTGGGGTCTGCTCTGGACTGTGCAGGATGCATTAGGAGGAGGAGGCTTGTGTTTAACAATAACATGTGCGTCTCTGTTTAATATGCCCAGCACTCTTGTTTTACCGCTTTTGTTCCTTCAGAGAGCGGGGAAGTTGATGTGTTGCAGGAAAAAGAGTCAGTGATTTTTCATTTGTTTATTCACAGCTAAAACCTGAGAAAAACCTTTGTTTAAAAGTTACAATAAACAAATGTCCGGCAGAGGGCGCTCTAAACATCATTTATATTTTCACAATATTTGGAATCACTAAATCAGCACCTGTTAGTGACGTCACATTTGCACATGCACCTGCAGCATCACTATACTGCCGAAATGTCTCATCTGATAATTATTAAACCTAAACTGAGCGTAACAAAAATGATGCCACTAACAGCAGAAACCCACAGAAACTGAAGGCAGAATATTGTTAGAACATAAATAAATAAATGAGTTGTGAATTTTTTGAATGATCCAGCTTGTTTCTGTTATTTTGTGAACATGATGGTTTTATGTTGCCTTGCATTTTTGTTTAACATTCTAATTTAATTTTAATTTGAACTATACATTAAATTATTTGGCTTTTAGACAAATGTAAGTTAGAAGCAATCATGCTATGAAAATCAAAAAGGAAAAAAAAAACATTTCATTTGAGACTCATTGTTTTCAAACAAAATCAGCCTGTTTTTTGTTTGTGTACCTATAAATACTGTACCATGTGACAATAAATAAATGTTGTATAAGTTGACTGATTCATTTAGAAGCCTAATACAGGTAAAACACAGAAAATGTGCATTAAATATTGGATTTCAGACTTAGCAGAGGACTCCTGAAGCAGCTGGGATGAAGACTTTGTGTTTGCAGAAGCAATGAGAAGAATCAGGTTTTTGAGAGGAGCTTTCAGTTGTTTGATGAGTCTAAATGGAATTTATTATTATTAAGGGGGTCATAGTTTTTCTCTCCAGTCTACTTTTTTTTGTGAATTTAGAAGAGGCTCATTCCTGGGCAGTGCTCAACGAGGCGAGGCCTTTAGAACAACAATAGTGTCTTGGTCATGTGATCGTGTGATTTACTGCAGCAATGTCGACCCTAACCAGGAAGAGTAGGAGTGGATTTATCATTACGGACATGTTGCCAAAATAATGAACAAGGGCTGACAATGTAAAAAATCAGAAAAATTGTTATTATAATAACAAGTTTATTGTTAATAATGAAGCGAGCCAGCGAAGGCAATGAGTTGGGGGAGTAGGGTATCTGAAACCATGAAAGTGTTGTATGTGTACGTGTGTGCATCTGTGAAATGAAAGAACAGCGCCCGCTTAGCCATAGTTCCACAATAATTATGTAGCGTTCATCAGGTCGACCTCCAGTAGCTCTCAGATACCAGTTCACAGACGTGAGGGGGTGGGGGGATGGGAGGACAGAGTGTCAGTTGACATAACATCCAGGATTGAAATATCTAGCCTTCAAGGCCACACAGTGGAGCCAGATTCAGATAATCATGATTTGTTTTTGTACAGGCCGACGCTGTTGATTTACCGTCCGACTTAATGTCCCACTAGAACCTCTCAATCATCTGAATTCTTTGTTTGTTCTCACCTCACCAAGCACAACTTCTCCAAGATCTGTTCCATTCCACCAGTGAGCTCTGGAAGTACATCAGACCTGTGACTCTCAGCAAGGATCACCTTCAGTTTGTGTTTCTGCTCCAAAAGCGTTTGAGTCTGAGTGTTGACAGCTCGGCATATTCCATCTCACAGGCCAGGCAGCCTCATCAAGGCTTAAATGACTGCCGACACTTTCCAAATTTCATGATAGGCCAGGTTTTCACCAAGTCAAATGAGCAGAAATCCTGCTATCAATAATCTCAACATGTAGACATCATCAACATCCCCGACCGACAGAACCGACAGGCTAATTATCTTCCACTTCCCCCAGGAATCCATAACTCAGCAACATAACGTCCCATCAGGACATGAGGAGTCTCTCCTTTGCCCAATCTTGCCGTGAAAAGCATTTGAACAATCGTGATGAGAGACCAGCCTGCCAGATCCGTAATTTCCAATTTGGAAGATATCGAGTGGCTTAAAAAACTGCAGCAAAGCAGGATAAATAAGGGGAAGTTGAATAGAGAGGGGAAAAGCGTCCACCTTCATCGAGAGCAGAAGCAAAAACTATTGAGCTCCTGGTTCCCTACAGGAAAACTGTGGAATGTTCCTCTGCTGATGGGTTCTTCAGCGAGGCCTTAAAATAAAACATTCTGTCTTGTTTTCTGGATTTTCTAAGAAACAAGTAAATAAAAACTGAAATTTGCATACAGAAATGAACTGTGTGAAATCAATAAAGACTAAACTTGCGGCATGCAAACGTCCCCCGTCACAGTAACTTACAGAATGATGAATTACACTGCAGGGACCCAGAACGTCTGGTTCAGACAGAACTCCACAACCAGCTCTGACTTTGATGCACAGCAGGTGGAAAGCTGTAAATAAACACTGACGAGGTAGGTGATGTTTTAAACTCTGTTGGTGTGGATTTGTGTATGTCTGTGTTGTAAAAAATTAACGTGAATGATCTGGGCTGTGAACAGTTGTTTCAGCGTTTAACAGATTTACAGGTTTACTCCAAGGGTCTTAAATCTATTTGTTTTTTTTACATGTACTGTAAATAGAAGATAAAATACTTTCCAAACTTTGCTTGGGGAGGTCCTCAATAAATTTTAATGGTAACACTTTATTTGAAAGGGTGTGCATAACTGTCATGACACTGTCATAAATATGACATAACATCTCGTAAATCTTTATGACTGTTGTCATTAAGTGTCATTCGGTAAATTATGACACTTTTAATGCAAAGTTGACATTGTTTAAAATGTGTTTGTTATGACAACTTGACATTAACCAAAAAATCCTAACCTGTTATAAAAGCTCTTTAAGGATCAACTTTAACATTTTATTACACTGTCATTTGTTGTTATTCTTAACTTTGGCTGTCATGAGAACATTATATTTCATTAATGTTTTCCCTTACCTCAAGTAAAGTGGAACATGTTAGACTAGTTATAAAGATGTCATTAACCGTCATTACACTTACAAATGCTTATAAATACTTTAACTTGTCAAGACATTTTTTTGTCTTGGTTACTGTCAAGTTGTCATAACAAAGACATTTCAAACTAGTAGCACTCGGAGAGTGCAAACCTCCGCCAAGACCAATTTCCCCCATCCTGTAAGAGTTAATGCGCAAAAGCAGAGATGGAAACACATTTGCTGAATAAGTTCTGACGTAGCGAACATTTAAGCAGGCAGTATGCACGGGATTTCTTCTCCGTGGAGTTCAATGTGAAAAACAAAAACAAAAGTCAGACTCGTCACCCGACGTTATTCATGGTCAAACTGGTGTCAGATTAAGCTCCTAAGTTTTCATCAGTCACATTTCACCATGTAAAATGTCTGTTTTATCCCCTTGTATGAGTTTGTAATGGTTTGACTCTCTTTATAAAGTGCTTCCTGGCTCCCCCCGTCTCCAAACTTTGAGGCTCGGCAGCTCTCTGTTCACAAGCCTAGTAGAGACAAACTGTTTTGATTGGTTGTTTCGGAAATGTGGTTTGTTTGAGGAAATGGGAAAAATAAGTTTCATGGTGCAGTCACGCACTTCCTGGTCACAAAACGTTCTGTAAATGCGCATATTATGACAAAAATTATTCATCACTAAATGTGGTTTTAACATTACTTTTATAAAGTTTGAAGTCCGTGCTGTCCAATCCAGCTCACTGTTTTTTTTTTTTTACAGAAGCCCCGTGAAAGCATCACAGCTTTGCTGATCTCAGAGTGTTAAAAGAAAAAAAAAATTCCTGTATTCGCATCATGATCCAGAACACCATCAAAATTTAAAGGTGTGTTCCTTGGCCCAGTATTCACGTGGTAAAAATGTTATGACAATCCGTCCACAAGTTTTTGAGTAATGTTGTCCACAGTCAGAACGACAGACAGACAGACAGACAGACAGACAGACAGACAGACAGACAGACAGACAGACAGACAGACAGACAGACAGACAGACAGACAGACATACAGACAGACAGACAGACAGACAGACAGACAGACAGACGCGACCGAAAACATTACCCCGCCCTTGGCGGATGTAACAATGTCAACTTTGCATTAAAAGTGTCATAATTTACCGAATGACACTTAATGACAGTCATAAACATTCATGAGGACTCATTTGAGTTCATGACAGGTGTTATGTCATATTTATGACAGTGTCATGACAGTTATGCACACCCGTTCAAATAAAGTGTTACCATTTTAATTAAGACCTCTGTCCCAAACAAGTTATTCACTTAGGCATTAATTTTGTTTCCACTTGTTTTCTTTTCCAGATATGTCCTCAAATTATTCCTCATCCTTCAACGACTCTGACTTTTCCTATAATATGTACTTGTACTGCCTCGTTTCAAGGCCAAGCTCCTTCATCTTTATGACCATTGAGATCAACATTGTTGTTCTCATCCTCCCCCTCTGTATCTACATCCTCTACCATGGTGTCAAAGAACGTCTGAAAAGGCTTCCCACCTCCTCCTCGGCAGCGGTGAGTCACTCTGACTGCTTCACCTACCACATGGTCACCATGGAGCTGATCGGCGTCTTCGGGTACATCCTCACCTTGGCTGGCATCTGTAAAAATACCCTCAATGTAATATTTGTTGGGGACTTTTTTACCTCAATCAATTGGTTCGGACAAGTTTTCTTTCATATCCTGACCTGTGTAGAGCGCTACCTGGCTGTCGTTCATCCCATCACCTACCTGAAACTGAAGAACCACAAAGGGATCAGGATCAGAAACCTGAGCATCGGCTGCGCCTGGTCGCTCAGCCTTGTGGGGATGATTCTGATGAAGACGACAAACTTCACTTTTATTATCGACTTGTGTCTCTTGAGTTCCACTTTGATAATCGTGTCATTCTGCAGCCTCTCCGTTTTGTGTGTTTTGAATCGTCCTGTCCCGGGAGATCAGGGGAAGGATGGGGAACGGGTTGATCAGTCGAAGCAGAGGGCATTCTGCACAATCATGGTCATCCTGGGAGTATTGCTGGTGAGGTTTGGGTTCAACGTGGCCTGGGAAGTCATTTTTATGTCAGGACGAAGCAGCGGTTGTGTTGGAATGGCTATTTGTGTCTGGTTTAATGTCCCCACTAGTCTGGTCTTACCGCTTTTTTTTTTACACAGAGCAGGAAAATTTACAAGTTGCAAAAACAGTATCTAAATGGAAAAAGACAAAGAGCTGCAACGTGAAATGACTTTAAATATGAGATCTTTAAAAATAATGAAAATGCTAATTTGAGTTATTTATGCTTCTTATAGTTGCTTTCTGCTATGTTTAGCTATTTATAGCCTTTAGCTTTTAGCCTTCTTATGCTATTTCAGCTTCATTTTGCTCTTTTTTAATTGTTTTCTGCATTCATTTTTGCTTTTTCAGCTTTTCAAGTGCAACTTACCCTTGTACTTTTGCTGGTAAACATGTTCAGCTCAATTTCAGCTTCTTCAGCAGCTTTCAGCTAAAGTTTTCAGCAACAGGCATTCACACTTGCATTTTCGCAGGAAATGCAATTTCTCTAGTTTATATAGCACTTTACACATCCCAAGGCAACCAAAGTGCTGCACAGCAAAATAAAATACAGTAATATTTGGACCAGCTGAAGATGGTGGAGCAGAGACTGATCAATCCCACTTTACAGGGAGTTGCAATAATTCAGTCTGGAGAAAACAAAAGCATGAAAACCCCTCTCAAGGGAATCAAGGGGAAGATGAAGCTTGACAGTTGATAAGTCTTAAATGACAAAAACTAGACTGGACCACTGCACTGACCTGTCTGTGAAATTTGAAGTTTTTGTCTAAAATGATCCCCAAGATTTCTAATAAAGTGATATTATGACAAAAATGCTGCAATATTTTATTCCCACTTTTATACATATTCAGAAAAAGGTTAAAAACAAAACTGGAGAAAGTGACTGGCATCAGGATTGGTGCTGCACTGTGTGTTTTGCAGAACTGAAATCTGAGGCCTCCTCCTCGGCACGTTTTGTGAGACTTTACTCTGTTTTATTTCCTCCCACAGCTCAAACTAACATGTTAAGTAATTTCCTCACTCTGATCTGTAAC
>NW_013952952.1:106815-127588 GCF_001266775.1 Austrofundulus limnaeus
CACCACCACCACCACACACAAATCCCACTCCATGTGCAAGCTTAAATACATTGGAATCAAATAGCCCCTGTTTATTTGATAGTTCCACTCTATGGTTTATGCAAACACATCATTTGAATTTTTGCAAATGTTCAGATAAGATGTGTAACTTTAGAATAGATTGATTGTGATACTGGAAGAGTAAGAGCTTAGTTTGTCAGGAGGAAAAGCTGTGATCACCTGCTAATCTGGTTCTCATAAAAATATATTTCAGCTTCCCTTCCTCTCAGAAAAAAACGAAACATTTTGCTGAATTATTCTTCAGCAAGACACTGTGAGAAACAGAAATTTGCCTACAGGAATGAGCCGTAAAACAAGAGTGACCATTGCATGCAAAGGCTCTTACTCAACATATTTTGTCTGGATCAGATGACTGCAGACATCTTTCCTGTCATGCAGAATTTTTCTCCAGATGCACAGTGACACAATGATGTTACTCTTCATCTGAAATGTTTTCTCTGTGGGGTTTGCGTGTCTCTCCATGCATGTGTGGGTTTTCTCTGAATATTTCAGTTTTCTCACAAAATCCAAAGCCATCCCTGTTAGGATAACAGGCTACTCTCTGTCCAGACTGTACACCGTTTCCTGCATATAGGGACCTTCTACACCAGTGGGGACCTCACCTGGACCCTGAACACCACACAGCTTGTCAGGAAGCTGTACTTTCTGAGGAGGCTGAGAGAGTTTAGTGTGTCGCCTAAATTCCTCAGCAGCTTCTACAGCTGGGGGTTTGAGAACATCTTGACCCTCTGTATCACTCCTGCATCACTGCTGCCATGGATCAAACACCTGCAGAGTGGTGAAAACTGCTGAGAAAAGCCCCTGGACTCCATTATCTGTTGGATCTGATGACATTTGATGTCGTGTATCATAAATTTCCTCCTGCAGCGTGTCATTTCTCTGCGCTCTGATTGGTTCAGGCCCCGGGGGTCAGGGTAATGACAAGGAGAGGGTGACCAGGCAAAACAGAAAGCATTCTACACCATTTAAACGGTACTGGGAGTGTTGGTGGTGAGATTTACCTGTGGACTGGTTGACCTGCATGTGATAATAGGAACATAGTTGCATCGTATTGGTTATTGGTTTCTGGTTAGGGTTAGTAGTTGAGTGTTCCCTGTTTGTTTCACGACTGATAATCATTTGGAATATTCCATACATCTATTAAGTGACTTACTGTAGGTGTTAATGTTTTTTTTTTTTTTTACAAACAACACCCCGGTGTTATCCTGCTCCAAAAGTGAAATGGATGGGAACACCCCTGGAAAAAAAGGAGGGGAATAAAACCAGGCGTGATTGCATTTTACTCAAAGGGAAACTTTCTAACACAAAGCTTTTCTAATCTAAATTGAAAAATTTCCTGTATGTTGATCTGAGTGCAGCCTTTAGTCCCGCAGTTAAAAACAAATTTATCATAAAGCAAGTGTTAAAGCATGATTTATTGTGTTAGAAAGGACACAAACAGATTACCATTTTTATTCAAGTATAGTATGTAAAATTTAATCCATAAAATCATCCATAAAGTTGGGGACTAGTACTATACTCGGATAAATATTTTTACTTATGTATTTTAACTAAAATGTCAGCTTCATTCACAAAATGCCTGAGTCCGGAAATGAGGCCGTGTCGTAAAAAGCAGTTGAAACGAGCTCACCTGTGACACTCCTCCGTGTTTCAGAGCGAGATAATAACGGATCCAAACAGGCGACATGATGTGGAAAAAAAAGGGGGGGGGGGGCAGTCCTGCACCTTAGTAATGATAACGAACTAATGACATTAGCGTGTGACCGGGCCACTCCTCGAACAACAACAAACACATGTTCGGCTGCCGTCTACCGGTGTTCTGAAAAAGTTTGTATCCCTGAAAAAAGTTTCCCCACCAGAGGGGGCGCTCGCGAGTAGGAAGTAATCTGCTTTTCCCCCACAAGATGGCCCAAATCTCATGTGAAGTCTCTGACTTTTGTGTTGGCAACTCCTGGTGGGCTATGTGTAAAATGCCAGAATTCATATGACACTGCTACAGCTGATATATATTTGTTGTCAAAATACCTTTTAGTACACATGCTGTTAAAATAAAATGAACAGTCCAATGATCATTTTACTGATATGTTTAAAGACTGCAAAGGCTGAAAAATCTTGAAGTCTGTACGAAATTGGTGGTAGTTTGAGGATTAAATTTTTCATGCTTTTTAAGCTCAAAAAAAGTGAGGGGGGGCGTATTGTACAAGAGATCGTATTATACACAAATAAATATGGTAAATGAAGTTTACTTATGTTTTCGCTTCAAGTTGTTTTCCCAGACTTTTGAGTTTTTTTTCCCCCATTTACAATACACTTTTACTAAATTAAGATACTTATGAGTAAAAAAAAATCACAGTAAATATTTTGGCAATATTTTCATGCATTTTATCCTCCTTTTACCTTTTACATCTAAAAATACATGTATCCTTTTCATATCATTGAACTTCTGCATTTATTCTTCATTTTATAAGAGCTATTTTAGTGCATAACCATTTTCTGTTTCTTTAATAAAAGTTTTTATAAAAAAATAATATGGCTGAGTCTGGTAATTCCACCACAAGATGCCTTAATAAACACTGAGAATTAATTTGTTTAAAAAAGTGCACAGAATAGTAACAATAGGCTTAATTTAAATACAATACAGATATTATTACATTGGTCTTTCTCAGTGTTTGTTCTCTGCATTTGTTTGGTATATTTGATCCAGTCCATCTGTGGCCTAAAAACCACCTGGTTCAAAGTCATTTGCTTAATAAATGAACCTATTTAAAAAAAGAGAGAAAAATCCCAAACCACATGTTTAATTTGCAACATGCAAAAAGGCCCAGCCATCCACTTCGATCCACTGGTCAACAAAAACATACATAATGATGCTCTAAGGCGCCTTCCACTGAAACTGTTTTCAGCCTGCAGCAGGTTTCAGGTTTTCAGATTCATCATTTAGCAGAAAGAGGATAAAAACGAGGGATAAGGTGAGTGCTTTTGTACACATACGTTGGTCTGAAAAGTTATGTGCATGCCTAAAACTTGACTTTATTATTCAAACAATTAAATAACTTTGTTACGACATCTGACTCGTTGTCCACCTAAACTTAAAAATCAAAAGGATTCTCTTTACAATGATGCATATCTGACCAAAATGACCTGTCCTTTGTGACAGAGAATATTTCATTAATTTTGTCGGAAATTATAAAATATGGATTAATCAATGATCAAAAGTTCAGATTATTGTTACATGTAAATATAAAATCTGCTTTATGGATACTAAAAAAGCGAAAGTGATACAAGTACAATTTTTTGTGTAGTTGCCGTGTTTGTGTAAGTGCTGTGTTTAGTTTATGTACACTCACCGGCCACTTTATTACTGTCCAACTGCTCGTTAACACTTAATTTCTAATCAGCCAATCACATGGCGGCAACTCAGTGCATTTAGGCATGTAGACATGGTCAAGACAATCTCCTGCAGTTCAAACCGAGCATCAGTATGGGGAAGAAAGGTGATTTGAGTGCCTTTGAACGTGGCATGGTTGTTGGTGCCAGAAGGGCTGGTCTGAGTATTTCAGAAACTGCTGATCTACTGGGATTTTCATGCACAACCATCTCTAGGGTTTACAGAGAATGGTCCGAAAAAGAAAAAAACATCCAGTGAGCGGCAGTCCTGTGGGCGGAAATGCCTTGTTGATGCCAGAGGTCAGAGGAGAATGGGCAGACTGGTTCGAGCTGATAGAAAGGCAACAGTGACTCAAATAACCACCCGTTACAACCAAGGTAGGCAGAAGAGCATCTCTGAACRCACAGTACGTCGAACTTTGAGGCAGACGGGCTTTAGCAGCAGAAGACCACACCGGGTGCCACTCCTTTCAGCTAAGAACAGGAAACTGARGCTACAATTTGCACAAGCTCATCGAAATTGGACAAGAGAAGATTGGAAAAACGTTGCTTGGTCTGATGAGTCTCGATTTCTGCTGCGACATTCGGATGGTAGGGTCAGAATTTGGCGTCAACAACATGAAAGCATGGATCCATCCTGCCTTGTATCAACGGTTCAGGCTGGTGGTGGTGGTGTCATGGTGTGGGGAATCTTTTCTTGGCACTCTTTGGGCCCCTTGGTACCAATTGAGCATCATTGCAACGCCACAGCCTACCTGAGTATTGTTGCTTACCATGTCCATCCCTTTATGTCCACAAAACCGTTACTAGCGTGGTATACCTAATAAAGTGGCCGGTGAGTGTATATAGGTCTCTTAAAAAGCCTTATATGTGTCAATTAAAAAAAACTGTGAGATTTCCTTCATACACAGCTACCATTCATCTCCACCAAAGCATTTTAGCCACGATTCTTTTTTTTCTGTCATTATTTTGTTTGGAGCTTATTGTGCTCTATCATTAATGCCTCAGCGGTCAGGTGACCTCGGAGTATTTGCTTTAAAAAGTATTTTGCGGTTGACTCAATGACTCCAAAGAAAACACCAATCATTACCCTCCCAGCTTTTTCTATTGGGTGATTCTGTTATTGATCTTAATTTATAAACATGTGCAACCTTCTTGAATCATCTTCGTAAAAAAGGGTTTTTACTGTTTTTAGAGTGTTGTATTAACATGGCCGGCAGTAAGTCGGGTTTGTTTCCGGTGAGAGTTGGACTCCGCCAAGGTTGCCCTTTGTCACCCATTCTGTTCATAACTTTTATAGACAAAATTTCTCGGGGCAAATCTGGGATCGTCTCTGGATGTCTCTGCTTTTTGCAGATGATGTGGTCCTCTTGGCTTCGTCAGATCGCGATCTCCAGCTTTTACTGGAGCGGTTCGCAGCAGAGTGTGATGCAGCCGAGATGACGATCACAGTGCCTCCTATGGGTCGGGGAAGAGGTCCTCCCCCAAGTGGAGGAGTTAAAGTATCTCGGAGTCTTGTTCATGAATAAGGGAAGAATGGGACAGGAGATCAACAGGTGGATTGGTGCTGCGTCTGCAGTGATGTGGGTGTTGTACTGGTCTGTCGTGGTGAAGCGAGCGCTGAGCCAGAAGGCAAAGCTCTCGATTTAGCAGTTGGTCTAAGTTCCTACCCTCATCTATGGTCACGAACTTTGGGTAGTGACTGAAAGAATGAGATTGCGAATACAAGCAGCTGAAACGAGTTTCCTCTGCAGGGTGTCTGGGCTCTCCCTTAGAGATAGGCTGAGAAGCTCAGTCATCCAGGAGGGACTCAGAGTAGAGCCGCTGCTCCTCGACGTCAAGAGGAGGCAGTTGAGGTGGTTCATCTGGTTAGGATGCCTCCTGGAAGCCTCCCTGGTGAGGTGTTCCAGCACGTCCCACTGGGAGGAGGACCAGAGGAAGACCCAGGACACGCTGGAGGGACTATGTTTCTCAGCTGGCCTGGGAACACCTTGGGATTCCCCCAGATGAGCTGGCCCAAGTGACCGGGGAGAGGGAAGTCTGGGTCTCTCCGCTTAGACTGCTGCCCCCGAGACCTGATCCCGGATAAGAGGAAGAAAATGGATGGATGGATGGATGGATGGATGGATGGATGGATGGTATTACTACAGTGTGTTTTTATTAATCACAAAATTCTCATTTGAGGCTCTGTTAATGTGTTTTTCAGATATGTCAACAAACTCCTCTTCATTCATCACCGGCTCCTTTTATCCCTACAGTTCGTCCTCCAATGTCTCCTTCCCTCTGTTCATGTACTGCTTCATCCTCAGACCCAGCTCCTTCATCTTCACTGCCTTCATCATCAGCTACATGTGCCTCCTCTTCCCTCTCTGCACCCTCATCCTCCACAGGGGTTGCCAGTACTGGCATCAGAAGCGCTCCACCTCCTCAGCCGCTCCGATGAGTCACTCTGATAACTTCACCTACAACGTGGTGCTCATGGAGCTGCTTGGTGTTGTCGGCTGTCTCGTCACATGTTGTGGGATCTTCGTGGAGGATTTACCCCTGCTGGCCGTGGGGCTTGTTCCTATGTGCTTTATCATGCTCGGGGAGGGGTTCTTCCACGTGCTGACCTGTGTGGAGCGCTACCTGGCTGTGATTCATCCCATCGTCTACCTGAGCCTGAAGAGTAAGAAAGGGATCCGGATCAGAACCATGTGCGTCACCTCGGGCTGGCTGCTTAGCTTTGCAGGGATGGGTTTATTGTTGAGTGAAAACTTGTTCATTATTGTCGACTCCTGCCTTTTGTTGTCAGCCATCATAATCGTTTCATTCTGCAGCCTTTCTGTTCTCTGTGTTCTGATCCGCCCGGGCCCGGGGGAACAAAGTGGGGATCAGGAAAAGGTGGATCAGACAAAGAAGCGGGCCTTCTACACCATTATGACCATACTGGGGGTGCTGGTGCTGAGGTTCACTGTGGGTTTGACTCGCTCTGTTATATACATGTCGAATGAAAGTCATTTCTGCATCATCATGACGTGTGGCTTCTTCTTTTATCTGCCCAGCAGCCTGGTGCTGCCTCTGCTGTTTCTGCACAGAGCAGGAAAACTCATCTGTTTTAGGAGCAGCAGTCAGGGACAATAAGGGCTCTACTTAAATAAAGTCAAATGTTTTTCTTTTTGAGGGCTTTGAAAAACAACAAAAAAGTAATTTATTTGACATCCGATTTATGCCCTAAAGTGTAAACATACAACTATAAAATAAAACAGGATGCGAAACCACCTTAGCCAGTTAACTTATAAAATATTATATGCATGTTTTAACACAGCCAAGCTTTATACAAATTTGTGATCTAAAGAGGAAAAATTATATCAAGGGTGGGGTGTTCAATTTAAATAAAATTTTAGTTTTGTTGGGGTTTTATTTGTTTGATACACTATAACTCAAATCTTTGGTTTGTTCGTGATTTGTAATAAAAACTACATTCAATCCCTGATTTAAAAAACAGATGTTTTTTTGTGTTTGAGTTAAATGAATTGTGTATTTTCCTCAACAGATCTTTACTGTTCGTCTGTCTATAGACAAGTTGTGCAGTTTATATCTTCATCAGTTAAAAAGCTAAATAAAATTTTAGTTTCAGATTTATTCTAAAAGGGGCCTTCTCCTGCGTATTACTGCTGTCTCTTGCAGGTTAAAACTCTTGATCACACAATTTTATACTAAATTTCTAGGTTTCTTCTCACATATTTTCAGAATTTGACAGATTTAACCTGCCATCAACCAGGGGCTGAGCTCGACTTTTTTTTTTTCTTTTTTGATTTTTGCAAAAGAGTGACCAATGGGTGTTTAAGGTAGGCACATACAAAAAATAATTATACTCTTAAATTGAAAATTCTATATAGGCATTACAGATAATTTCAGATGAGCCTAATTCAGCTGTTTAAAAAAAATATTGAGCAGAAGTTTTGGGAGATTTTAGCTGAGAATGATTAAAAAACATGCAGGATGTTCCAATTTAAACTAATCACTAATGATAATTTTACTTAGAGCTAATTCAATCTTTCTGGCCAACAAAGCTGAAAGTTAGTATTAGCCAAAATAATCTTTACCAAGTTCTAAATGATAAATAAAATCCAAGGTCACAAAAGCTAAATTCAAATTGCCATTATTTTTTAAACATACCGAGATAATATTCTACATGGTAGAAACGTTTTTCAAGTTATGTTTCTTGTTGCTCCATACCCTTATTATACAGACGGGCTGGTTGCTCAGTTTTTATTACCTGGTTCTAAAAAACCAGAAGTATCGCACACAAATGTTGTTTTATAGAAATTCCATGGTTCAGAAAAGTGACATTTTTCTTCATCACACGTTATTTCTTCACAGGACAATAAAGCTGTTTCACAGAAATTTACTCCTGTGTTGCTCTAAATTCCTATCTTTAAAATCCTACTTGTCAATGATTTGGGGATGGCACCTGGGTTGGCCAATCAGGCACTTGCCACCTCAGCCACCCCTCTGGCTCCGCCCCTGCCATCAACTTTCTGCACATTTTTCTGAGCTTTTGCTTTTTGTTTGTCAGGAGATCTACCTGCATGCAGAGATACATGAAAACATTTGCATTCAAAGGGTTTTGCAAAAAGCAAAACATGCAGTCCACAACTGTCTGTCCACTTGTGGTCTTGTTGGAGCATATAACGTTTGAAGATGACTGTAGAAAGACCAGGGGACAGCATGATGGACAAACAAGGTGGCAGGTAAAATTATGACTTCAATAAATCTTTGAATCATAACTTGATTAATCTTAAAACTAGACACTGCTCTCACAGTTCTATTACTGACCTCCAGAGGCGATGCTTAAAGCACTGAATGATCATTCTTGCGCATGCGCAGGTCAAGTATCTAATGCCAACAAGGTCACGTGAGACCCCCGGTGACACCGGTGAGCCTATATAGTCATGTGAAATGATAGCTCAGTTCCATTTCATCTTCTCGCATGTAGATTAAACAGGTGGTAAGACCTTTATTCGTTTGCTTGACGCTGGTGGCCTCATGACTAAGGTTGGAGCTGCATGATTTTCTCGCCCTCCAGAGGCTGCGCAAGCTAATCTACATCTATGTACATTTGTTTTGTTAGCGCCGATTGGTAAGTTGTTGTTTATTTACTCTTTTTAAATCTGGCGGTGGCGCGTTCGCTGGTTGCATGGACTTTTTTAATTATTGCGGACCAAAAGTTCGGGCTCCAAAAGTTTGTATTGTTCCCGTGCAGTCTATGTCTTAAGTTTACTACAGCCGTAGTTGTGCTTAATTGTTTTGTGTATTGCAGCCGTGTACGTGCTTGCTTTTGTTTATATTTTTACAGCCGTGTTCGGCTCACCTTTTGTTTAATCTCATTGCAGCCATTTTTATGGAAACCATGTTCGTACCTGCCTTTTAGTTACAATTACAGCCTCTAATTACAGGGAAAACCCCTGGTGTCTCTGCTCAGCAGCGTTCCCTGGTATGTTGACTTAGTGACTTCGACGTCAAGAGTGCCGTTCTCTGCTCGACCTGATGTGCCTATCCTTGTCAGCGGTAAAGTGCCCTCCCATAGGTCCTGTCGTGCCTGTGTGGGACCTCTCCTGCTCCAGGCCCTGCGTTCAGCTCCGTATGAACCTTTGACAGAGGCAAGCCTGGAGTACTTGTCCAAAAACTGCTTTTCTTTTAGCCATGGCTTCAGCCAAACGCATGGGTGAGCTGCACGCATAATCTACTCGAGTCTTGTTGCCGATAGAACCCCTCTGGCTTGAGTATCACCCTCTGGCCTAATGCAGCATTCTTCCCTAACCTCATCTATGAGCCATCTTAGGCCTCTCCAGCTTGTCCGCTTTGAGGCAGACAGTGCTGCTGAACCTCTTTGTCCGGTTTGAGCACTGGAGGAATACATCAAATGGACAGCATCTCTGCGACATTCTGAGAACCTCTTTGTCTGCTATGCGGGGCCTTGCAAAGGGCAGGCCCTTTCAAAGCAGCGCCTTGCTGTTGGCGCAATCTTGGATTGTGGATGTAGTGGAGCGGGTATGTACCCTACAAGGCCACCAACCACCAGCAGGGTACGGTGCCATTCTACAAGGGGTATTAGTGCATCATGGGCTGCTATGAGTGGGGTCACACTGGAGGCCATATGTGCAGTAGCTTCCTAGATGTTGTAATGCGATGGTCATTCGTAGGAGGAGAGCTAGCTTAGCATAAACCATGTGCTGCGGTGCAGCTCCGAAAAGAACGACAGCTTTTTGGTTCCCACATGTATTACTTTATTACAGAACTTGAAACCATACAAAGCCAGGTCTCCACTGCACTAAATCTACATTCATACATGAATATATAGATAATAGTCCATGATACTTCACCATCATTCACTACCGAGTTTGAGCAGCAGAGCAGCTAAGTGCGTACACACAGCAAGGCTTTGGCTCTGGACTCTTAGCATTTACAACATCCTATGTTATAACAGAAGAGGCGCCATCGTGTGGCACTTAAAAGGTACTACAACAGTGATATACATACTGACTGTTACAACGTCCCCAAATACATTTGCTAGATTTTCATAGGATAAACCTGGCTGCCTACCACACACTGGAGGGAATCCTGTCGCAGCACCAATCCTTGTCTCAGTAAGGTGGGTATAGCTGCTATTTTCTTTTTTCCCCTAACTCTCTTGTGTGTGCGATCCCTCAGGACTGTTGGTAATCGTCATCCAGTGCTTTAAGCACCACCTCTGGTGGTCAGTAGGGATGAAATAGAATGAAATTTATGACTGTAACTACGGTTCTCTGAATCCTGGATGATCAACAGAATGCTTGGTCCCTAGGAATCATCGTGTTTTAGCGAGAACATTGAAGGACTGAGCTACCGTGTCATGTGACCGTATAGGCTCACCGCTGTCATCGGGGGTCTCACGTGACCTTGTTGGCATAAGATACTTGACCTGCGCGTGTACAAGTATGATCATTCAGTGCTTTAAGCACCACCTCTGGCAGTCATCCATGATTCATAGAACCGTAGTTACAGTCGTAACTTTTGTTTGTTGAGTTGGTTTTTGTATAAGCTTTAAAAGAAAGGCTGTTCACAGCTGTATATAGTTGGCGTGATTGTAGGTGAGGCTTCTACCTGAAAAGAGACAGACACTCTTATAACACCATCCTGGAGGCGTGGTGTGGAGTTCAAGCTTTAAACTGTATGAACAACTCACACATGCAGATTAAACTACACGCCTCACACTGGAGGGTCATTAAAGACTCAGTAGCCTGGATCACAGAGACATGTTTTGTTCTCATGCACGAAGGTGTAAATTAGAGTGAAAGTGATTGGGCATCAGGCTGAACGTTGCGTCAATGGTTTTACAAAGTTGAAACCCAAGTCCTCCTCCTCTGTTTAAAGCTATTTTGTTTTTCTCATTAGATGCAAATGGCTTCCTACACCTCACTCTCACACCACCTGTTTATGCCCAAAATACAAACATTTTAGTCCTCAAGAGTGTCTTTTGTTGTCCATCACCTGCACCAAAATTATGAAATACAACCAAAAGACAGTTTAAGAAACAACAAAAAAATAAACTTAAAACCAGATATTTATTTTTTGAAAGACAAACGTCACAAAAAATTGACTGAATTTGCCAATTGTAATTGTAAACAAGAGACTGATGAAAAAAAAGATGACCTCTCCCCATTTGGGAACCACACTGCCACCTACTGGTTCATGCTGGTAGTTAAAACTGTGGAGGGCTATAGTACTTTTTGTATGCAACTTTTTTTTATAAAATAATTTATTAAAGATGTTAATTTATCTAGGTGCTCTTCATGTATATAAAATGTTTAAAACCTATAAATAATCTTATCAATATTTTTTGTCTTGAAAATTAGACTTTTTTAATAAAACAAAACATTTACCAGTTAAAAGTGTTCAAATTGTTCTGGGGGTTTAGTGAAACATGGAATAATGTTTCAAATTGGCTTAAATTAATCTAAATATATTTGTGTTCATGTGTGAACTAAATCCAGATGAGTCCAGCCTTCAGTTTGTGCTGCTTTCCATGTCAACAAGTCAGAGAATAATGATCAAATTTACCTGCAGAAATTAACCGTGTCATGCAAAACCTTCCACACCTCTCCCTCCCCTGCTACATAAACACAGACACTGATGATTTAATGTAACATTTATTAGATCAGATATTATTTTACAACTGAGAGCATCTGATTACAACAAGCTGAAGGTGGGAAATTAACGGTGGGTGATTTTAAATTGTTATTAAAACTGATGAGTTTAATGTTCTGGGCTTAAATATTTAGATACTCAAAATCATTTAAATTAAAATGACTTGATAGATCTTTGATGAAAGTGTCTCTTTTGACAAAACTATTGTTTTTTTAATTCAAATATGAACTTATAATTAGCATGTATCTATAAATTTTTTACAGCGCACTCAGAAAACTGAATGTTTTTCTTTTGCTGTTTTGATGTGAAAAGTGAAAAAAAAAATAACATCTCACATGCTGATTATGCTTCATCTGTTTGTCTTTTTGAGACAGTCAGATACATTTTAAACTTTCGAAATTTAAAATTACAGAAAAGCTCAAAAATGTCCACTAAACTACTCTTCAGATTTTTTCAGCATCTCTGAGAATTTAAAAAAAGCTATCAAAAATCAAAAATGTCTGATTAGTCATGTAACATTTGCTATAAAGATTTTAAAACATTAGTTTATTTTTTATCAGTTTTTGCATCAATTATTTAAAGATGTAATAATAATTTTATTTTAACCAGTCTTTTCCTGAATATTAATCATGTCCATGGTGACTCTTTTAGGCCACTCCAGCAGACATGTCAGTGAACTCTTCCTCAGTCTTCAACAACAGTCTTCCTCAACCAGGTCTGTCGGTCATCTCCTCCTCCCTCTCCTTCTACATGTTCTGCCTCAGGTCCGAGCCCACGTCCTTCATTTACACCACATTCAGCACCATCTCAACCCTTCTCCTTGTCCCTCTGTGCTGCTTCATCCTCCATCATGGTCTGCAGCAGCACTCCTCCTCCTCTTCCTCAGCAGCAGCGAGTCACTCAGACTGTTTCACCTATCACATGGCCGTCATGGAGCTGATTGGTTGTCTGGGATTCACCCTCTGCATTGTTGGCATTTATACAGATGAATCAGAATTAATGAACGTTGGGCTGCTTCTTATATTCTATCTTTGGTCTGGGGAGATGTTTTTTCACATGCTGACCTGTGTGGAGCGTTACCTGGCTGTCGTTCATCCCATCACCTACCTGAGCCTGAGGAATGACAGAGGAGTCAGAATCAGAAACATCATCATCGCCTCCGTTTGGCTGCTTTCCTTCATGGGGATCGTTTTGGTCATGTTTAAGATCTCTGACTTCATTTTCTCGTTCTCTCTTTTAATATTGTGTCTAGTGGTGATCTCTTTCTGCAGCTTTTCTGTTCTGAGTGTCCTGCTGCGTCCAGGCCCAGGAGGCCAGGAATCAAACCGGGTCGACCCGACTAAACAACGAGCTTTCCACACGATCGTGGCCATATCAGCAGTGCTGCTGGTGCGGTTTGTCTGGGGTGTGGTTTGGTTTTTACTGTATTTGAGAAAAGAAGATAGAAGCTGCATCACAGTAGTGTTTGATTTTTGGTTCGTCACGCCCAGCAGTCTGGTGTTACCTCTGCTCTATCTGCACAGAGCAGGAAAGTTAAAGTGTCGTTGCAGCCCATGTTTTGTCAAAAGATGACCCCCCCCCCCCCAATTATGGTTATATGTCTGTTCTTTTGTTTAAATTAATCACATTTCTTAAATGTGCATGTTTTGTTAGGTGTATATTTTTGGATCAGTGCTGAAATTTTAATGTGTTCCTTAAAAACAACTTTGTGATTTTTTTGTTGGATACTTTTCTTTAATCAGGAATGTTTTGGCAGTGAACTTTATAATTTTTTAATTTACTTTATAATTAATGCACTTCTGTATGTTTATTTTTATTTTATTGGAGTGTTTGTTTAACTTTTGGTTTATAGTAAACAACAAACTACGTCTGTTGTTGCCTCTGCTTCTTTAAATGATGATTGTTTTGTTAAAAAGAAGTTGTATATTTTCTGTTTGAAACCACAGCAAAAGTTTGTTTTTCAATAAATAAATAATTTTAAAAAACATGCCCGACTTATGAATTTTTGCACAGTCTTGTTTATTTAGAAAATATTAATTATTGTAAATGTTTAACAATTAAGATGTAAAATAAAAAAAATAAGTTGGATTAACTTTAAAATAAACATTTTCTTTTCAGAGATTTACACATTTTTAAACAGGTTATAAATGCTTTATTAGGGATTAATAAACAATTATAAGTAAATATAATACATTGCTCTTACACATCTAAACTTCTAGTTATTTATGTTGGTGTAAATTCTGTTGCTCAGGTTATTTTATATATTATTGCTGCTTTTAATAGTTTATTAGGTGTTTAAAGCTTAATTTCAAATCTCATTACTATATTGCATATTTTTAAAGCTCATCTACAACATTTTATTATAAATGTAGTTGTCAGTTTTTCTCTGCAGTGTTAGAAGGGCTGTATTTTCTTCCTCTGTAAACATTAAAGATAATTATCATAATTTGCTTAAAGAAATGACCCATAAAAAAGAACAATGAGCCGATTTGTTTGAAAGATGCAAATGTTTCCGATCCGTCCCTCACTCTATCAAAGAAAAATCTTTAAAATACTTTAATGTATTTTAGTCTGAGTCAGAAACCCATCTGTGTGTAAAAGAACAGCAGGACGGAGGTGAAGAGACAAACGGAGCAGGTGGGTTCAATCATTCTGACGACTGATGGATGAAAAAAGATGATCACAAATTTTAAAAGAAAAAATAACTTTTTAAAAAAGTTTTTTAGGGCCTTTATATATAAATGTATTATTTTGAACATATTTCAGCTTTTGTTATGATATTAATGTTAAAATATGTTTTTTAATTTATTTTATTTGTTTATAAAATGTGTCCCAGTGCCACAAAATATGTCTATTACTTCTTGTTGTTTGTATGTTTACAAATAAACACTTGATTAATTGACTATACTTTTAAATGTTTGGTTCAATGTTCCACGGTGGGTCAATTGAGAGCAAGAAGGTTGCTGGATAGAATCCCAGCCAGGGAACTTTCTCTCTGCATGTATGGGTTTTCTTTAGGCACGCCATTTTCCTCCCACAGACCAAAAACATGAATGTTACAACAAATTACTTAAATTGTTGTAAGAGAACGAATGGTTTGTTTGTCTCAACGTGTCCCTGTGATGGACTCCTGATCTGTCCGGGGTCTCCCCCCGCCCCTCGTGCTGTAACTGCTGGATATCCTGAAAGGAAGAAGTGGATAATGGATGAATGTTTGGTTAAATTTGATTAATAAAAAACAGAAATAAAATGTGCATTTTATGTTCGACTGATTTCACACTTGATCTTAAGTCTTTTAAAGAAAATATTTCCATTTTTTGTATGCTCTTTTAGAGACGGTGCTGCCATAGAAAAAAACATTACAGTATATAAAGTAAGGGACTATTAGGAGGAAATGATAAAACAAGAAGAGAAGAACAAACCAGGTTGTTTTACATGGATATGTTGCAGCTGAGTGAAGCTGACACCCCACCCACGTCAAAAAATTCATCAAATAGTCAGAATGGTTAGTGCTCCGTTTGTGCAGGTTTGTGCCGTTAAAATGGTCGTTTGTGCAATTTTGGTTTCCGAGATATTAAATATTAAATATTTGGTCATCTACAGTTCACCATCACCCCATATCGCTTCAAAAGTAAACCAAAGTGGGCTACTTCGTTAGTGCTCCGTTTGTGCAGGTTTGTGCTGTAAAAACTGTCGTTTGTGCTGCTTTAGTTTTCGAGATATTTGAAGTTAAAAATTGGCCCGATGACGTCACCATTCCGGAAGTTGCTGCGGGGACGATGACGTCATCGGCTTACAGTAAAAACGAGTAATATCTCTAAAAGTATTACAGCACAAACGCTAATTTGAACTGCACAAACATGCACAAACGAAGCACTTATAATTTAGACTACTTTGGTTAATTTTGGAGCTTGCTGGGGGGGATAATAACGTCTTAATGACCTGAAGACATAATGCTTAATATCTCAAAAACTATAACAGCACAAACGCTCATTTTAACTGCACAAACCTGCACAAACGAAGCACTAACCAATCCGCTTACTAGTTTTTATTTTTTGCGTGGGTGGGGTGTCAGCTTCACACAGCTATATGTTGCCTCTGAACCTGAGAAAAAAATAAAACCCAATAAAAACTCTAATTTTTCCTAGAACTCTTTAAGTATGGAACTTGTTTTCTCAAAATACCAAGCATGCTAAGCCGTTTCACGTAGACAAAATACTGAAGCGATATAACCTTCATAAATAAAACTGCTCCATGCATGAGGCTGTGAATCAGCCAGGTTCATTACATCCAATCACTCAGGATGGAACTGATGGCTGGATGTTCATATTGTCTGTTTTTGTTTAACTCCAGCAGAAATGTCAAACTTCTCCTCAGTCTTCAGCAACCTTCTTGACTCCAACGTGTCCTCCAGACACTCCTCTGTTTCCTTCTACATGTTCTGCCTCAACTCACAGCCAGCTTCCTTCGTCTACACCGCGCTGAACGCCACCAGAGTCCTTCTCCTCCTCCCTCTGTGCGTCCTCGTCCTCCGTCACGGTGTCCAGCAATGGAAGCAGAAGCTCTCCACCTCCTCTGCAGCACCCATCAGCCACTCAGACTGTTTAACCTATCACGTCGTCATCATGGAGATGATTGCCGCCCTGGGATATATTGTCTGTATTGTTGGTATCTTTGAGAGTCATTTTTGGATTTTATATGCAGGGATGTTTTTGGTGTTCTTCGTTTGGTACGGAGAGCTGTTTTTTCATGTCCTGACCTGTTTGGAGCGCTACCTGGCCGTTGTTCATCCCATCATGTTTTTAAGGCTTAAAAACAAAAGAGGAATCAGATTTCGGAACCTCCTCACCGGCAGCGTTTGGCTGCTCAGCCTTGCAGGGATGGTTTTTCTGGCAATGAGTGATTTTGGCACCGTGCCTCCGTTCTGCCTCCTGATTTTATCTTTAATCACTGTGTCCTTCTGCAGTCTGTCTGTCCTCCGTGTTCTGGCCCGTCCAGGTCCAGGAGACCAGAGTGAAAGCAGAGACAAGGTCGATCCCTCAAAGCAGAGGGCGCTCCACACTATTGTGGCCATTCTGACAGTTCTGTTGTTGAAGTTTGTGTGGGATGTGCTTTGGCTCGAACTGTTTTCAAGAATGGACATTTCTGTTTGTTTGATATTAGTTTCTGATTTATGGTTCACTCTGCCCAGCAGTCTGGTCTTACCTGTCCTGTTTCTGCACAGAGCGGGGAAGTCAGCATGCTGTCTGAACGACTGACATGTAGGGCTGCAACAATATTGAAAATTCACGATTCAGTTCAATATTTTTTCGAAAAATATTGAACTGAAAATAAACAATCAGGCAGTCGCTGACACGTGTAGGATGGATATCTCTAAAAAAATAGAAATGTCTATGCCCTTCATAAAGGCACAGTGTGTAGGATTTTGTCAATTCTTTTAGCCGAAATTGAGATAATCACTAATGACAATAATAAAAAACATGTCTAATCATTGCAGACAAAGACCTTGTTTTATTATTTTTACCTTATAAAAAGCTGTTTATATCTCCATGGTAGCGGGTCACCACTACAGGCAGCCGCCATCTTGTCTACGAAGGCTCATGAAGGACAAACTGCGGTGGCGGCGTCAAAAACGGTTTTAGTTGTAATACTATAAATGTAATATTTGTTGTCTGTCATTGTAGCTGGGATAATTTTACTTATTAAAGCTCATAATCTTACCACTTGAAACATCACTAGCCCTGAAGCTGCTGGTAGACATCACGGTTGGAATTATCAAAGGTTTTTGACACCTGAGAGACACCGTAGCAACTCCTTTGCATTTGGAAGAGGGGGGGTGGGGATGGGGGGAAGACCAGGGAGGATGAGCCAACCACTCAACCACTAGATGTCCCTGAAAACAACACATCCTACACACTGTGCCTTTAACTTGTAATGTATTGACATTAATTATAAACATTTGTTTAACCTCAAAAGCGTAGTTTCTAAATGAAATGTTGCTGAAACAGCAAGTTTCTCAGTGGATCTGTGCTCCACAATTCAGCCTATAGGTGGAGTAGTCGAACACAGATCCACTGAGCCTTCAACACTGAGCATCTTCAGAAGAAAAGCTGATAATACATTTTAAACATCTGTGTGGTTCCATCTGTGGTGAGATGGTGTTTTATCATCACCACTGTGAGCAGCAGGTGTTGGTCAGAGCGCAGCACTGATTGATGGGCGTGGCAGACTGCTTTATATTTGGGCAGGTTTCAGCTCCTTGAGTGAGACTTTCTTCCTCCTGCTGTGTGTCAGCTGTCTGTGTGGCAGGTGGTCAGAGAACCTACACATCTGACTCACTGTTTTGCTGGTTGCAGCTGGGATTGCTTGCAGCACATGGCTTCCTCCTGCTGCTGTGCTGCTGCTGATCCGCTCTCTCCTCCGGAGGCTGCGCTTCCGATCCCTGGCACGTGCTGTGCTCCACCGTGCATAATGCTTCGACATGCAGTGATGCTCTGCAGTCTTGTCATTCTTGTCTGGAGTTTAGTGGAGTGATCAGCCAGCTCCACTGCTGATTCAACAGCTAAAGGACTGAACAGTAATTGCTTCACCTCTGTCGTAACTGAGTGGCTGAGCTTTCACAATTTGTTCCATAATTTAATGTTTGATTTAGATTTCCTTTGTGTGTTTTTGCATTGATGTAACTTATTATTTTGTTTGATTCTTAACTTGTTTTATTTATCTAAAATTGCATGTTTTATTTAATTTGGAACAGGTTGGTGATTTAGTTTCTTGCCCATCATTTCCCCTCAGGGATCAAACTAAATACAGTACCTACAGCCAGAGTGGTTTTAATGTAACTGTTTTTTTATTTAAGATAATAAAGTGTTAATTTTTGTTAAAATCAGTCTGTCTTGGTGAAACTCTGAGCCTTCATCCTCGTTTGAACTTGATGGGTGAGATTCCCAACTGGCATTGTCGAGTTGCTAAAATAAAATAAAATAATCTCTCCATCTGTTAATGTTTTGGTGGCAGGATGGACCCGAATGCAGGTGGGTTCAAAAATTAAACAAAACTTTATTAAAGTAAAGGCCAACGTGGTGGCAAAAAACTGAAAACTTACAAGCATGATAAGAGCACAGGACAGGACAGGACAGGACAGGACAGGACAGGACAGGAACCAAACAATGAATGGATGAAGGTGGAGAGAAAAAGAGCAGGATTTATACAAAGCAGAGATGAGTGGAAGTGGAAGACAGCTGAGCTCATTACAAGTGCTGAAAGGTGTGAATGGAACGATCTGGAGAAAGGTGAAACTAAGGTAAATAAGTAATGTCACAAAGAGTACACAAGAGGGAGGTACAAGACAACAAAAATAACACACATAAAACACAAAACCTCACACCATCTTGCCACACAAACATAGTGTGTATTGAACCTATTACACCTATTATATATTTTTGCTTTAAAATGATCACTTTAGGTAATAAAATGTAAGTTTGTTGCACCATGTAAATATTTTAAGTATTTTATTGTTTTTTACTTGTTGTTCTCTTTT
The DNA here is from genome assembly GCF_001266775.1 of Austrofundulus limnaeus. Lineage (NCBI taxonomy): Eukaryota > Metazoa > Chordata > Actinopteri > Cyprinodontiformes > Rivulidae > Austrofundulus > Austrofundulus limnaeus. The sequence goes on from NW_013952952.1 coordinate 125,972, forward strand.
TTAAACAACAGGTTAGAGACGTCTGTAATGTTTTAAAAATGCATTTAAATGTTTTGAAGAAATGTAAATTTTGCAACATGCAAATTTCTGGTCAGAACTAGTCGATCAGTTTAGTACAAAACCTTTGTTTTTTATTCTTTGTATTTTATTTATTCTTATATTTCATGTCTGTTGTAAACCTCTCCCACCTGTTTCCTAATAAAACCAGTAAACTTTTGTTTTTAGCTTTGCTTTTATTTCGTAATCTTGTTTTAAAAATAGGTTACTTGCTGACAATAAGTCTGTCAGTCAGTAGGACTGGTTCAACTTGGACATAATTTGATCTGCACACAGTCTAGTGGTGGATTTTTAAACATGTTTATTTTGAATCTGGCTCGAGTGAAGTCATGGTGTTATCAGGCAGTTGCTGACACATCCAACAGTCAAAGCAGTGAGTAAAGATTTCATTTCAAATGGTATTGATGACGTGTTGCTTTGAGTAAAATTGCTGAAATGAACTTGCTCAGAAACAAAGTAAAGCTGACCAACATGCAACTCTCAAACACAAAAAGCAAAAACTCTCAACTGGAAGTGAGCCCTGGCAAAATCTCTGCTCTTAAATCACTGCAACAAGTTGCCATGCATGAATATAAAGGATATATAAAATATATAGAAGGTTCCTGCAGAAAATCCCATCTCAGAACCTCAGCATCTGCGGCTACAAGTGTCAAATTTAACTTTTCATTAAAAAGACTCCTTACTTTAAATGTTTGTTTCTTTTGTATTACAAAATATAAATGTTTTGGTTGTTATTAAATCTACAGGTTAGAAACATTATAATAATATGGTTAAGCTCATGAACATCTGGATTTATGTATTCATGCTATCAATACAAATGTTAAAAAATTGCTGTCCTTAACAGATGGTGGAAAGGCTGTAAGCACCATCTCATTTTTAAAAACCTAAACTTATTTAAAAAAATCTAAAATGTCAGGTACACACGTATATGAAAACACACTGGATTCACTCCACAAAGATGTTAATCTTTGTTTTGAAAAGGAAAGAAAATTTAATAAAGAGACAGCTTTGCATGCTGTAATTTATAAAATCAACAACTTTGACATTAATATTAAAACAGATGATTTTCACCAACATCAACCCCTGAGCATGAGTCTTGTTTATAGAGGGTTTGATCATTAAAACAACAAATGATGCATTGAAACAGGTGTTTGAACACAGATTTGAATAAGTGATTTACACCTATTTTGAATTCTGTCAAACATTCTCATCAAACAAACACAAACTAGTCACTGCTGTGTATTAAATTAGGGGTCAGGGATGTAATAATGCATGCTTGTGGTGGGTGTGTGTGGATGGGTTTTTCCTACAAAGTGGGGAATTATTTTTACCAAAAAAAAAAAAGCAGCCTCGTGGGGACCGAAGAGAATCGTGGGGGACCTTACGGGTGTGGGGTTAGGTTTAGGACCAAAGTTTAGTTTAGTTTTAGGGTCAGGTGACCACCTGGGAGGTTCATTTTAAGGTGTATGTTCAGGGTTAGGCTGTAAAGGCTAAAAAACATGAGTGGAAGTCAATGGAAGGTCCCCACGAGGTCAAGAAACAAACGTGTGTGTGTGTGTG
>NW_013952952.1:127665-130294 GCF_001266775.1 Austrofundulus limnaeus
GTGTGTGTGTGTGTGTGTGTGTGTGTGTTACATATAAGCACCAAGTGTGACACATCATTTCTTCCAGACATGCATGGTGTTCTGCTCAGGTACTGCTAAAGTGAGTAAATGTATTTATTTTTTGTTGATGAGGCAGCAGCTGCAAATTGATTTTATTTTACATTGATTATTAGAGTAGATGGATTTAAACAATTAAATATTTGATTTAACTCTATTATTATTATAATTTAGATAATACCACCTGGCTTTCATACTAACTTTTTTTTCTTGCACTGCATCTCTTTGTTACATTCCCATTATTTACCTACATATTTTTACTTTTTATTATTTTTTCTTCCATTTCTCCCGTAAAGATGTCATCAAACTCCTCCACTTCTTTAAATGCCTTCCTTTCCTCTGCAACAGTCATCGATCACCTGAAACGGTGCTGGAGGTCAAGAGTCGGTGTTTTAAGCATCACTTTCCTCGCCGTTACCAACATCCTCCTCCTCCTCCCTCTCTGCGTCTTCGTCCTTCGCCTGGGTCTGAAGCGATGGCGGCGGCGAAGAACGGCGTGGAGCCACTCCGACATCTTTACCTTCCACATGGTGGCGGTGGAGCTCTTCAACATCGGAGGCTCAGTTTGCTGCTGTTTCGGAGTCCACGTGAGCATCACTGAGATGGTGTCTGTTGGGATTTATCTCCTGTCCACCGTCTTCACCGCGCAGATGTTGCTCCACACGCTGACCTGCGTGGAGCGCTACCTGGCGGTCATTCACCCCGTCACCTACGTGGGCCTGAAGGGCGCGAAGGGCATCAGGGTCAGAAACGTTCTCCTTGCTTGTGTTTGGCTGCTGAGCTTTGCGTCGATGGGTTCTCTGTCCATCAAAAATCACAGAGTGATCACGTATCTTTGTTTTGCCATGGTGCCCCCCGTTTTAGTGAACATTACTTTCTGCAGCATCTCGGTCCTCTGTGCTCTGATCCGCTCTGGGCCCGGGGAAAAGAGTCAGAACCAGCAGCATGCGGACCAGTCCAAAAGGAGGGCATTCTTCACCATCACGGTCATCCTGGCTCTGCTGACGATGAGATTTATAGTCAGCATCTGTCTGAACGCTATCTTTGATTTGCTGCAAATGGAGAAAGATGAAGAGTGTGGCGTTTGGTTGTCCGAGTTCTGGTTCTGTCTGCCCATGAACCTGGTGCTGCCTCTGCTGTTCCTGCACCGAGCAGGAAAACTAACGTGCTGCAAGAGCTATAGGAAATCTGCACATTGATCAATGTAGCCCCTTGGTCTTTGTTCCACCGGTGGGCAAAAACAGTGCGGTTCTTTCCAGATGCTACTGGGGGGCTTTTATTTTGAAAACTAGTCTGTCAGATGACTTCCTCTTGTTCTTACCATTAGTTTGACACCCTTACAGACAATAAAAAATGTTGAAAAGCTTTTAACTTGCTGCAGGTTTTTTTTAGAAAGCGCTGCCCACTGGGTGGTGGTCCATTTTAAACCTGTAATGTTTTTCTTTTTTTTTTTTTACTTTATGCAAACTTCAGTGAAACTTTGTATATGCTTAAATTAAATAGTTCTACACTATTTTAATTATTTGTATTGAAACTGTTTCCTAATGTTATCAACATAAACAAGTGTTTGTTATGCTCAGGTGTGTTTTGATATCATAAAACCAAACTTCGGGGCATCCGTGGACCTGAAATAAAGAACCTCTCAACACTACACCTGAGATTTTGTAAATAGATATATTTTTAACTGTCTGTTTGTACATTTGTATTTGCCAATAGTCACAGTAATAACGTTGTAATAACTATTCCAGACCACTAGATGGTCATATTCTCAACATAACCAGTGTCGTAAAATTGAGAAAAAAAACTTTTTACCATAGTCTACATTGTTTTTCTGTCATATGTTTGCCTCTCAGTTTTAATGATTTCAGAACAAAAGTAAAGTTTAATGGGGACAGAGCAGTCATTTTGTTTAGGTTTTATGGCACATATCAGAAAAACAAGATCTAAATGTTCAAACATAAGGGCTAAAATTGAAACAAACTAATTTATTAAAGTTATCTGACATAAATCATATAGATTGACAAGATAAATTGTTAAAATTTCATTTGTTTAAAGTTGTTTTTTAAAGGAAGTAGATATGTGATATTTTATTTTCTTTCTGCTCACTCTACGTTCAGTAATAATTGACTTCTTTTGTTTTATATGGACTTTTGTTGTTTTTATTAATATAATAAATAAATAAATGAATAAATAAAATTTTATTATTCATACACTGAGCAGCTAACTGGTCAAAACTCCAGTTTTCATATTGTTTAAATGTTAAAAAGACAGTCGCTCCACCACTGGTTTAAATGAGCACCTGTTTGAATTTACAGCTTATTTGAATCCTAAAATAAACTCTGGCATTGATGAGTAAACAAAGTGAGGAACAGTCAGTGTTGGTGATTCATCAGTTCATCAGACAGACTGAAGGTCAGAAACATACAGTAAGTACATTTAAAGATATTTTATAATAATACAGATTCCTGCCTGTCTATCATTAATATTATTTTTTTATTAACAATGGTAAAATAAACAAAAATAAAATAAAAGATGAAAAAAGTACATTTAAAGATCTTGCATAATATTACAG
>NW_013952952.1:131439-134320 GCF_001266775.1 Austrofundulus limnaeus
GGTACAGCGCCCGCTTTACAGCAGACGCTGCGCCAATCCGCCTGTCGATCTCCCGCTCCGTTCTTCCCCCATTCGTGAACAAGATCCCCAGATACTTAAGCCTAAGGACCCACACTGCATATCAATTTTCACTGTTAAACCTCCCTTCAAAAAGTGTAAACTCTTGTCAAGATATGTGGTATGAATCCATAAAAGCAGGCAGGCATGATGGCTTGAATGTGAAAATAAATAAATAAATAAATAAATAAATAAATAAATAAATAAATAAAGATTTATTGAATAATGAAAGAAAAAAGCAGGCATGGCAGCATAGGACCAACAAAAATAACAATGAGGAAGAACACAAACAAGAACAACAGCAAGAACAAGATTAAGACTTGGTGCATGATTGGGCAATGATCCACTAGGACAATTAAGACAAGAGACCAGTTAAATAAAGCACCTGGGTAATTACAGACGATTGACAGTGACAGTGAGAGAGGCAGGCTGGAAGCAGAGTAACAGGAAATAAGAAAATAAGACACAAGAATACCAAAAAAATGAAACAGTCTGAAAAAAATATAAATAAAAACATAAAACAAGAATCATGACAAGTTTGGCTTTATTTTCTTTGTCAAACAGCTGATAGAAATGAACACATAAAGACAAACTTTGTTGCAAACTAACTGGACAGATATTTAAAACTAGACACCAGTGAGATTTTTCTCTGTTATTAAAACATTTATAACTCTTTGTTTCTGTTCCTCCTGCTCCTGTAGTGATGTCAGCGAACTCCTCTCTCTTCAATGCCTCTTTCCCTCCTCCCAGCTCTGATGACTTCCAGAGCTGCTATGACTACATGCGCATGTGCATGAAGTCAAATATTGGTACTTACGTCGTTAACATCTGCACTGCCATCAACTTGGCCATAATCCTCCCCGTGTGCCTGGCCTCCCTCTGCCTGGGATACAAGCAGTGTCGACAGAAGGGTCCGAGCAGAGGGATGAGTCACTCAGACCTCGTCACCTACAACCTCATCCTCATCGAGCTGATTTACATCTTGGGCTTCACCATCTCCTTCGTCGGCCTTCACACCGATCTCAACGTGATGATGATGCTGGGCATCAACACTTACCCCATCATTTTTTGTGCCCACTTGTTGTTTCACACCCTGAGCTGTGTGGAGCGGTACTTCGCCGTCGTTCACCCCGTCACCTACATGGGCCTGAAGACCACGAACGGGACCAGGATCAGAAACGTCATCATCGCCTTCATTTGGCTGTCGAGCTTTATAATAATAGGCTTCATATATTTCAGCTTGAACACTTTAATCATTATAGTCTCCTATTGTTTCATTCCCACAGCTTTAATAACCATGCTTTACTGTAGCGTTGCTATCCTCTGCACCCTGATTCATCCAAAGCCCGGAGAAGTGGGCGGAGTCAGGCAGCAAGCCGACCGAACCAAGCTGAGGGCGTTCTGCACCATCACCCTCATCCTGGGGGTGCTGCTTTGCAGATTCGGAGGCAATATTCTGGTGGCTGTTCTGCTTGCCTCAGTGAAGATGGGGCACATGGAGCAGTGCGGCGTGCTGCTGTCAGATTTGATTTTCACTGCGCCCTGCAGCCTCGTGCTGCCACTGCTGTTACTGCACAAAACTGGAAAACTCAAATGTTGCTTCAAAAGTGAATCTGGGATGAGATCAGAATAAAACGTTTCCTCACCACAATCTGCTAAAAACATAAAGCGGTGAAGTAAAATAAAATAATCAGCAATTTGCTGTCAAATGAGAAAATACTATAATATTAGTTGTTTTCTGAATAAATTATAAATATAAATGTATAAATGTTATACATTTTGTAACTATATGCCTCTGTTTAAGGTCAAAGAATAAACTTTGCATACATTCCCACTGTTGTCAAAGCATTCACCAAATACTTGGGGAGATGTTCATGGTTTCACATAAAATGAGCAGTTGTCCTAAATAACAGCCAATAATAACAAATCCATTCATGTCTCAGTACACAAATAAACTCATTAAATTTGAATGTTCATACAAAAACATTTTGAAAACTTGTGAAAACGGATGCAGAGAATCTAAATTTTCAATTACTGGTGTAATGAGTGTGTATATGTGTAAATATTCTGTGATGCAACCTTCTTTTATTAGTATTACTTATTATTATTTTATTTAATATGTATCGGGATTCTTTGTCTTTAAAAAAGCTTGAATTAAGTACTAAACTAGATAGCGGTTGCATTTATTACCCATGCATTTATGCAAAGCACTAATGCACCAGAACTCACAAGAACAGATCTAATGTTTTGGGTGGGGTTCCGGAGGAGGGTGGGGAGTGGCTCATTGGTGGGCCTGATGGATAGCCCTTCATCAGAGCTAAACAACAGAAAAATCTGAAGCTCCTGTGTGGAATAGTTTTTGACTTATGAGCATTTTTGTAAGTACGCCCTTTTCAGATGAAGCCCCCTTCTCAAATAGGAGGTCTATGGTAAAATTGTTGGCTGGTGCAGTGTAGGTCGAACTCATATACATTGATCGGTGCAGCTGTTTCCGTGCTGCAGTTGACCAAAAACTTCAAAAAAAAAAATTGTATGAAAATATTACGACCCTTGCTTTGCGTGCTTGAGTCATAATCAAAGCAGATGAAAAACAGACATTTCTGATCAGGTGATGCAGTTTACAAATACCAGGGGTCGGATTTATAAAACTGGCGTACGCACAATTTGAGCCCAGAAACTTGCGTACGCCACTTTTTACACCAAGGTTGTGATTTATAAAATCCAAACTTGACGTGAAAATGTGCCAGCTCTGACCCATGCGTACGCTCATTTTAGAGACAGGAAACTGCGACACAGATGGTGAAGTGAAGAATTATAGCCACAC
>NW_013952952.1:135027-145469 GCF_001266775.1 Austrofundulus limnaeus
ATAAAAATTGTTAGATTACTCTAAAACAAAATGAGGGAAAATCTGTTTCAATTACAGACATTCTGTTCAGGTGAGGAGCAGCTGTCAGTCAGCACCTGTCATCCTCCAGACACACGACGGAGCGTCTGAGCCAATCACTTTTGTTGGCATTGATCAGCTGACTGATTTAAATACATTTTAACATTCATGAGGTACTTTACATTGACWGTTTATGGTTGAGTGTGGGCGTGTAGAGGGTAGAACCTGAGGTGGGACCTCGTGCGCAAACTCTGACGTGCGGTTGTGATTTATTAAGGAAAGATGCGCAGGGCGATGAGCCATTCCGACGTCTTGACCTACCACATGATCATCGTAGAGCTGATAAACATCTCAGGGTCCATTTTCTGCTGCTTCGGCGTTTTTGCCTGTGTCCCAGACATCCTGACGTTAGGTATCTAGCTCCTCCCCATCAACCTAACTGGACAGTTGTTTGTTTACATCTGGACCTGTGTGGAACGTTACCTGGCTGTTGTTCACCCTGTTTCCTACCTGAGCCTTAAAACTGCAAATGGGATCAGAGGCAGGAATATTATCATCGGCATTGCTTGGCTACTGTGCTTCCTGTCAGTGGAACGTATGGTTGAACCAGATCCCCTTTTTCTCCTCATCGAGACTTTTTGCATTGGGACTTCTTCAGTGACCATCATTGTGTTCTGCAGCATTTCTGTTCTTTGTGCTCTGACTCATCCTGAGCCAGGAAAAGAGAGCAGTTCTGGTCAGAAGGTCAGCCAGTCCAAACTGAGGGCGTTCTACACAATCACAGTTATACTAGGAGTGCTGTTGTTGAGGACAGGGTCAGCTTTAGTTGTGACTGGTTTACTTGTGTTAATGCTGCTGAGTAAAGATGACGGGTGTGGGCTGTGGATGTCTGTGGTCTGGTTCTGTATGCCCAGCAGTTTGGTGTTACCTCTGCTGTTCCTTCACAGAGCAGGGAAACTAACTTGTTTTGGGAAAAATAATTAAATCAGATCAAAGATTAAATACTCACAGGTTTGACTCCCCGCCATACCCACATGCCGTGGTGTCCTTGAGCAAGACACCCAACTCCCAACTGCTCCCCGAGTGCCTACATGACTGCCCGCTGCTCCACTTGGGTGTTTCTCATGTGCGATGTGTTAAATGCAGAGCACAAATTTCATCATTGTATGAGAACATTGATGACCAATATAAGCACCGTTACCTTCATTTAAAACACACCATTGTGATCTGGACTCCCTGATAAACTGGCCATCTATGTCCACAGACAAGTTCACGTTAATTTGCAAAACCCTCATTGGAAAAACACCAGGTTACCTACAGGCACTTCTCACTGTTCACAAACCGAATCATAGTCTTTGTTCTAGTGACCTCATCAATCTCCTCATACCAAAAGCACATGCCGCCTTTGGTTGTGCCTCTTTTCAGTGCTGCAGATGACTGGAACCATCTACCATGAACCTTAAAACTCAATGATTTTATTATCCTCTTTTAAAAGTTCTACATTAAAAAATCACTGTATTTGCCCCTAGTTTCCATTTTTATTTCAGTTTATTTTTTCCTGATTTAAAGTGTTACAGTATCTATGCTGTTTGTGGCGTGTCTTTGTTTTAACATTGTTCTGACATTTTGTGTTGTACTGCTGCCTCTTAACCGGGTCGTCATTGCAAATGAGAATTGGTTCTCAGCTGACTTACCTGTTAAAACAAAGGTTTATATAAATGAAAGTGATTAGAGTATCCGATAAGGTTTTTGTGTGACTTTGATGATCTTACCATTGTGGATTCACCACTGCAAAATGTGATGATACGCAGCAGAACCATTTCTTGTTTTGTCAGTTTTTATTAGGCCATTTACATGAAATACTATTGTAATGTTGTGCAGTAAACAAGACTATAGCTAAATGTAAACAAAACATTTCCAAACTAGTTTGATTGGTCTTTAATTACCTTTATTTAGGGTAACAGAAAATGGGAGATTTCTGCAGGAAACTAAGGTCAAGCATACAATTTGAAACGAATCAGTAAGAAAAAAACTGGTTAACAGCATTACAACAATCTTAAAACAGCAGCATGCTGGAGTAATAATCATTAAGAGTGTCTTCATGGCATAAAACAAGCCTGGAATTAGAGGTAACAGTTTTTGTGTCTAATCAGTCGAGGCAGGTGAGGCCCAACAAACTAATTCTACCCCATTACATAAAATTTAATAACCAAAAACAAAGGGAATTTTGGATATTCACTGTTTAGTGTCCCTGTGCTAACTGTCTCACTTAGTTTTGTCTTAAATGTCATCACAGCTTGCCAATAAAACTAGCAATAAATTGACAACTTAAAGACTGTCAAGAAAAAGACAAAAACCACCTGACTAAGCCATTTGTGTAGTCTGGTAAAAACTGGCCCCTTGTTCTTCGCTTTGCTTTGTACAGAGGGTCTGGACTCTACTACTGAGAAATGATTACTTACTGGAGGCGTGGACTCCGTTGAAGTTTAAAACAAGTGGATTTTATTTATCCAATCGCTAACGTTTAGCCATGACATATGTAATGCACTATTTTTACTGTGAAGGAAGCTAAGCTAAGAAGCTAACCGGAAATTGCGTGCGCTGTAAACAACCATCCCCTACTGGGAGGATAGAAGTACCAAGCTGAACCAGATGGCTGTAAATGACTGCTGCAGGCTTTGTGAGACAAATTAGCCCCGTCTTCATTCACTTCCTCTGTTGCCTTTGCTAAACTATAAGCAGACTAAAACATTGTTCATAACTACTCCTTCTGTTCGCTGATTGGCCCGGTTGAAATTCTACTGGAGAAATCCTTGTCAATGGGAGAAAGCCCAGACGGAGCAGTGAAGGGAGATTAGAATCGAGTGTATTTGTGTAATGCAATGGCCAGACTACTATTTCTGATGTGCACTTGACAGATTTATTATACAATAGTTTGTCATGTCCCTCCACAGGTGACAAAGTAAGAATATTTTATTTTTCCCTTTCTTGTTATTTGTAGCAGAAGCAATTAAACCTGTTCGTCATTTAAATATATTTCTAATGCACATGAATTTTCCTGCTCTGTTCATAAACAACAATGGTAAAACCAGATTAGCAGGCAGATTAAACCAGGAACAGCATGTTAGGATCACACAAGGCTCGTTCCCTGCTGATAGAACCAATATTTCCCAAGTAATATTAAAAACAAACTTGACCGTCAACACTCCCATTATTGCAATAATGGTATTGAAGGCCTTCCGCTTTGACTGGTGTATGCGTTCCCTGTCTTTAGTTTTGTCCCCTGGCCTGGGACGAATCAAAATCCAGAGAACAGAGACGCTGCAGAAAGATACAGTTGTTAGAGATATAACCAAAATGGCAATTTCCAAACAAGTGAACACTTGGTAAGCTGCCATCACCAGTGAGTTAAAACAAAACAGCCAAACAAAACCAGCACTGACATTTCTGATCCTGACACCTCTGTCATTTCTCAGGTTCAGGTAGGTGATCGGATGAGCGACCGCCAGGTAGCGCTCCAAACAGATCAACACATGAAAGAAGATCCCTCCAACCCAGTTGAAGCCAATAGTGTAGCTCCCAACTGTTAACATGGTAAAATCTGTTGTATAGATGCCACCACAGCTGACAGCACAACCGAAAACACTAATCAGGTCCATGGTGACCATATGGTACATGAAACAGTCAGAGTGACTCATTATGACCACTGAGGAGGAAGAGAGATTCTGCTGCCACTGCTGATGACCATAGTGGAGGATGAAGCTGCACAGAGGGAGGAGGAGACACATGTGGGTGATCAGGAAAGATGTGTAGATGATAGAGCTTGTTCCAAAGGTGTAGCATTGCAGGTATGCAGGGTAGAAGGAGCTAATGAAGAAAAGATGGGAATCCATCAGGGATTCATTGGAGGACGAGGAGTGTACTGACATGTCTAGAAAAGAAACAAATGTGGTTAGGAAAAAAGTATTTCTCCTGAAAGAGACTTAAAGGCGGCCTATTATGGGGGCCTTAGCACAAGTTGCTAGAGTGGGCTATACAAAACATGTTCATTTGATTTATTTCACAAAATAATCTCAAATTATGAAATTTCACCTTTTCAGTCCTGCCTGTTCTTTAGCTCTCTCCAGAACCAGCCATTTGTTTACATTAGCTCCGCCCCCCGACATGGTAGAAGTTTCCAAGGTGAAATTATTTTCACAAACTACAGCTGTCTTTGGCAGTATTGTTAGAACATTGTCATCAAAGATAAAAATAAAATTAATCCAGGCATCTCTGTTCTTTGTGGCTGCTGTAAAAACAGAACATCTATCGTCCATTGAGGAAGTGGGCGGATCTTCACCTCGGGTTGCCTCTTGAGGAGCTGGACTCTGGTTTAGGTTGCTAGGTGACTGTTATTGTGACGCCAGAATTACGTGCTTTGAGAAATACCATTTTTCCAGATGCATAAAAATACATGTACAGTAATAACAGCTAAAAAATGGCTGGGTGCATTTTTTTGGTGTTTGCACTGCTTCTCTAAGCAGTAGAGACCCAAAAGTAAGTTTAAAAACATGAAAAAAGCGAGCCCTTTAAGAGCCTCTGAGTAAGCGCAAATGACTGAAACCTTAGCTTGTTTCTGGTCCAAGTTTCAAAAGCAGAGTTGTCAAGTACAAACTTTTTTTTTGATGTCAAGTACAAACTTAAGTAGAAATTTTGAGTAAATATTTCCAACCAACTTTTTACTTTAACTCATAACATTAAAAATGCTTCAAATATTTAATTTATATTTCACTTTGGCTTGTTTTCATTCATTTCATTCCAATGAATAATCTTAATCTTCTGCTGTAAATTGAGAGCTTTGCCTTTCGACTCAGCTCTTTTTTCACCACCGCTGACTGAAGCAACGCCCTCATTACTGAGGACCAGGTCCAATCCATCGATCCATCTGCTCCATCCAACCATCACTCGTAAACAAAACACCCAGATACTTAAACTCCTCTACTTGAGGCAGAGACTCTTCCACGACCCACAAGGGTCATTCCACCCTTTTCTGGTTGAGAACCATGGCCTCATACTTACAGAAACTGACTTTCATCCCGGCTGCTTCACACTCGGCTGCCAACAACCCCAGTGCACACTGAAGGTCTTGGCCCAAAGACGCCAACAGAACCACATCATCTGCATACAGCAGAAATGAGACCCTGTGCTTCCCAAACCAGACACCCTCCTCTCCATAGCTATGCCTTGAGATCCTGTCCATAAACACTACAAACAGGATCGGAGACAAGGAACAGCCCTGGAACAAGTTCGACTTTGTGCCAAGAATGCGGACACAGCTCCTGCTTTGGTTATACAGAAACTGTATTGCTCTTAGTAGCAATTCAGACACTCCATACTCCCACAGCATCCCTCACAGAATGCCCCGAAGAACAAGGTCATAAGCCCTCTCCAAGTTTGCAACAAACATGTAGACCAGAGAGGCAAACTCCCACGACCCCCTTAGCAACTCTGCAAGGGTAAAGATCTGGTCCACTGTTCCAGGACCAGGACAAAAGTCACTCAGCTCCTCTTGAATCTGAGGTTCGACAATCAATCAGAGCCTGTATTCCAATACCCTGGAGTAAACTCTCTCAGGGAGGGCGAGAAGTGTGATTCCACGATATTTAGAACACACTCTCTGGTCCCTCTTTTTAAAAATGTGAACCACCATCCCGGTCTGCCACTCCACAGGGGTTGTTCCAGTCCTCTATGTGATGTTGAAGAGACGTGTCAACCATGACAGCCCTACAACATCCAGGGCCTTCAACATCTACTGAATAATAAATGTGAATACTTTTGACTCCTCTGGTCAAAGGGGAGTTGAACCTTATTCACCATAGCCTCCATGTTTGCTCAGGATAAGAGATTCAGCCAAAGAAAAGCTTTAATGCAGTTTAATACTTCTGTTCAATAGCATTTTGCTAACGGGCATTTTACAAAATGTAATCTCTAAGCTTACACTGAAGCCATTCACTTTTGCCTGTGTTTCAAAATGTCACAAAAATGTGCCATAACGTAAAATGTGCCATGCAAATACAAAAGTACCTGTTGATTCTGTTGTGCTGATCGTCTGGAATGTGTGCTACGTGATGTAGTCGAAGACAGTCCTGTCATGTTGAGAACACAGAAGAAAGAACTTGTTCAGCAAATATTAAGAGCAGAGTAGCAGCATTATAATTGCCTTCAAACTGAGAGATGTTTTCAAATTTTCCACAATTCAATCTTGTTCTTACAGTTTGTACAGGGTGTGGAGAGCATCAACCTGATTTAAATGAACTCTAGCAAGATAAACGAGGGAGCAAAACAGGTTTGCTGCCATAATCCCAAACCAAAAGTCATTTTTCATCTTTGCCAACGTGTTGCACCACAAACAAAATACTAGTTATTAGTGTTGACGTTCATTTGAGAAAATGCAAACTATAAGGTGTAATAAGTCATCGGTCAGTGTGCTCAGCTGTACAGTCGAAGCTGCAGAGAGGCGTTGAGCTTTGGAGTGACCCAAACAACGAACAAGGTCAGCAAGTTTTATTTTGGTTGACATTTTCTTTCATCATTTGGTTCTTAAGCAGTTTCATGCTTTTAATATTTTTGCTGCTGTTCATAAAACAAACTTACTTGACCTTCAATAAATTTTACTTAAGCAATACTTTTCGACCCTTGGTTTAGAATTTCTTGTGCTCTTTATAGTTTTTGTATTTTACAAAATGAGCTTTAATTTATATATTATTTGTTTGTCAAGTCAAACATTTTAGACTAATGTCTGTTGATAAAGTTTTCATTTCCATCCATCCATCAATTATCTGTACCCGCTTCTACCTTTCAGGGTCACGGGGGTCACTGGTGCCCATATCCAGCAGTCACAGTGCAAGGGGCGGGGAACACCTTGGACAGATCACAAATCCATCACAGAGTTTTCATTTCATTCTCTCTCTTATTATTTTTCTATTTCTACCCTTATTTTCTTCTTCTTTCCTTCAGACATTCATAATTATGGCACTCAACTCTTCCAATACCACGTCTCCTTTTCAACCCACTTCCATCCCCATCTTTGTGTTCATGTTTAACTGCTTTCGATCGGGAATGGGCTTTTCCAACGTCACTGCTCTCACCTTCATCAGCGTCCTCATCCTGCCGGTGTATATTCTCATTCTGAAAGTGGGTCATGAGAGACGGCAGCAGAGACAGTCTACCACAACAATGAGCCACTTTGATTTCATCACTCATCACGTTGTTGTTTTAGAGCTGCTGAACACCGTGTTGTTCATCTTCTGCTTCATTGGACTTCTCATTGACCTCATATATTTGAGCGTCCTGGGTGTTTACTCTTTCCCCTTCAAGCTAACAGGGCAGATGCTGTTCGACATCCTCACCTGTGCCGAGCGCTACCTGGCTGTCGTTCACCCCGTCACCTACGTGAGCCTGAAGACAAAGACCGGAATCCGAGTCAGAAATCTTATCATTGGTTGTGTTTGGGCTTTGAGCATTGCATCTATGGGCGTTATGTCTTTAATTGATGAACTTTCTCTCATATTATTATGCAGCTGCACAATCGGGTTCTGCATCCTTCTGTTCACCTTCTGCAGCATTTCGGTTCTCTGTGCTTTGATTCAGCCAAAGCCTGGGGGACGATCTGCTGAAAGACAGTTAGTGGATCAGTCAAAACTCCGAGCATTCTACATCATTGTGTTCGTATTAGCAATGCTGTTCGTGAGGTCTGCGAGTAATTTCTTAATCATTGTCAAAGTGGATTCACTGGAGCTGAAGGACAATGCAAAGTGTGGACTGTGGTTGTCTGTGTTCTGGTTCTGTCTGCCCAGCAGTCTGGTGTCGCCCCTGCTGTTTTTACACAAAGCGGGAAAATTAGCATTTTGTAAGAAAAATGTTAATTCGGGCAAAACATTCGGGCACAACACAAATTAATGGAGCATGATGGTGCAATGATGATCACAGTTAGTTCACAGCTAAAGGTTTGTGTTCATGCTGTATCCTGCAGAGGATCACTTATCTAATCCTGAGTCAACAGTGGTTCTAAATGAGCCAGTGGTCTCCTATTTACTATAATAAACATGCCTTTGTCATTTAAGATTAACCTAAATGTTCATATGTGTCCTTCACTTGATGGCAGGAATGATTTTTAAAATATGTCGTTTTCTTTTTTATGATGCAGAAAATTCTTATTAAGCATATTTTCTTACTTAGTTTTTTCTTTTATTTTTGAAGATTGGTGTTTAATACAAGTCAAGCATATTTTGAACAATGTACAGTATATTAGCACCACTGCTTAGAGGAAGACAGGTGGAAGTAAGTTATTGTTTTTGTTTGATCTGATGTGTTATAAAGGCTAATTGAGAAGATAATTACAATTTGGCAACATTTGGTGTCGGAATATCTATAAATGTTTGTTAATGCTGTTTTTTCACTTCTCAAAGATTTGTTAAATATTAAATAGCTATTTCTGCTTGTAAAGTTATATGTTTTTTAATATTTTATTACTGATTTTCTAATCTTAAGACATTTTATTGCATGTCAGTCAATAAGTTTCTGTTTTAAAAGCAGTTTGATTTGGGTTCATTTGATCACCTATATAATCTGATAATTAAGACCCCAGCGTGTGAAGATTTCTGGTTAACCATAGCACAGAAACTGCTGCACCAATCAGTGTGAGCCCATCAATAACCCCCCACCCGTAACAATAAATCTGTTCTGGTGACTTCGGAGTTCTGGTGCTTTTGTGCTTTGTGTACGTGTGGGGTCATATATGTGATACCGCTATGTGGTATCTATTTTACATATCCCAAATTTCACTTTGTCTTGTTCCTTCCTTTATTGTTTTCTCTTTCTACTCTTCATTCTTGTTTACAAAAAGACATAAAATGTTTGCTCAATAAATGTACATAAACAAATGTAATCTGCATGACGTGTCTTTTTGCTTTTATTTTAGTGCCAGGTGAGATCACTAACTTGTCAATGCAAGAAAAAAGAAGTGTGCAAATCAAAGTACACTTTTAGGTGAAAAGTAAGTTAGATTTGGTTTACAAAGTTTCAAGAGGTACTTGTTAGCTACAAACTTTCATGAGAACAGTCGGTATCAGAGTTTGACAGTAAATGGAACAAAGTGAACATGGAGAAGGTCATATTTAACAGACATCAATACATGTGGACTTAAAATCAAAAGATAAGCTTTAAAATTTCAGTAAAAGGACTGAACAATGTAGTCTGAATCCCATTTCACAAAACTTTTCTTTAAAGATGAAACTGTTTGTAGTTAGCCTCCATCCAGTCACAGATTACCAATCATATTGGTCAAGTCCTGCAATGATGTAAGCTGTCCAAATCCCAGGATGAGAGAAGTTTATATGCTCAGTATGACTACGGTTGGGTACCGAAACTCGATTCCAGTATGGTACCGGGGTAAACATAAACGGTAGTACACGGACCGAAACACAATTCTAATTTCGGTGCTTTATTTCGGTGCCTCAAAGAAAGTTGTTAATTGCGCCCTCTGGTGTTCACTGTTAACAGTGACAGCCTTGGCACAATCTCCACAGAGTGCCAACAACAATAAGTGTGAGTTATGAACTTTTAATGTGTTTTAACTGTCTAATTTAGCTGTTTCTGTCCTCTGTGTCGGACTATGAGTGGTAGAGAGAACAGCTGTGTGTTAAGTTTCACTTTGAACGGGAGCGCAGCGAGCGCCATGTTTTTTCTTTCGGTTTGAAACCGCACTGTAATTAGCGGGTCCACATTGTTTTTCTAAAAAAAAATACTGGAACTGCTCACAGGAGGCATAGAAGAACACATCTGTTGTTCTCCCTGCTGGATTAAAATAAAAAGCTCTCGGTCCTTTCTCGCTGTTACGTTAGAGCTGCCACTGTGCAGCAGACAGACGCTGCAGATCAAATTTGCTCTGACCGCAGTATTGTGAGGTTTAGACAGGAACGGATCCAGGGTGCAGGCAGGTTCCAAAAGTTGAACAAAAATTTATTTTTAAATAACAAAAATGCTGTTGAAAAGACAGCTCAACTTACAGATGAAGCTCACAGAGAACTGGGGGAACAGAAGACAGCAAACACAGTGATCCGACACCAGACTGAGACAGGACAGGGTTTAAATACACAGACTACTAATTGATGAACTGAAAACACCTGGTGAGAAACACGAGGGTGACAATCAGACAGACAGGGAGCAGCTGAGCTGTGACACACTGGGGAACACTGAAAACACTAGAAAACTAAGAAAATAAACACAGATCATGACAGAACCCTCCCCTCAACGACGGCTCCTGACGTCGAAAAGAGGAGATGACGCGACAACACAGACTCAAGGACAAAACACACTCAAGGACAAAACACAGAGTTCAGGGCAAAACACAGAGTTCAGGAGGACGGCCAAAGGACCACCCCACA
>NW_013952952.1:146206-153013 GCF_001266775.1 Austrofundulus limnaeus
GAGCCGCTTCTCTCGGAGGAGAGATCCCCGAGAGAGGGGCAGACAGCTTTGCCAAGTTTTCCCGGCTCCGCTGTAAACTCTCAAACATTTCTTCAAAACTAAAAAAAGTCTTGCCTGCAGGCTGGGGACTTGGTCGGATCATTATGTGAGGTTTAGACAGGAACGGATCCAGGGTGCAGGCAGGCTTTCAAAGTTTAACAAAAAGTTTTAATAAACAACAAAAAGAGAGCTGCTGGCAGCAAACTTACAAAAACYGTAGRTCATCAGCACGAGGGGAACAAAGCTCAAGGAGTAAGGACCGACACAACACATGAAACAATCAACAATGATCCGACGAAAGACAGAGACAGGACAGGGCTTAAATACACAGAAAAATAATTACTGAAACACAAAACACCTGAGGAGAAACACAAGGGTGACAATCAAACAAATCGGGAGCAGCTGAGCTGTGAAACACTGGGGAAGCAGAAACACTAGGAAAACTTATGAGAAGACAGAACAAACCATGACAAGTATAAAAGCTGTGATGCAGTTTTTCTTCGGTGTACATTTCAAACTGTGATCTAAACTTAATTTCAGCTGATTTAAATGCATTTTTTGCCCAGTGTGAAAAAACAGGTGCAGACTTCATGATTCATTTATATCTTGTAGCAGAAGTAGTTTGACATGTGCAAACAAATTCCTGTTCATCATTTAAATATATTCTTAAAGCAGGTGAATTTTCCTGCTCTGTGTAGAAACAGCAAAGGTAAGACCAAACTGCTGGGCAGATTGAACCAGGTACAACATGTGAGGATCACACAATCTTTGATCCCTTCTGATAAATACACAATTTCCCAAACAATATTGAAAACAAACCTGACAAATACCACTCCCAGTATTGCAACAATGGTACCAAATGCCCTCTGCTTTGATTGGTCGACCACTTCCCTGCCTCTTCGTTTTTGTCCTGGGCTCGGACGAATCAGAGCCCAGAGGACAGAGACGCTGCAGAAAGAGACAACACTTAGAGAGAAAACCAACAGAAAAATGTCCATGAAGAAGAACACTTTTAACATCACCACCAACGTTGCTAAAGCGCAAAACAGCCAAACGCAGCCAGCACTGACATTTCTGATTCTGATAGAGCTTTCTTTTCTCAGGTTTCTGTAGACTATCGGATGAACGACAGCCATGTAGCGCTCCAAACATGTCAGCACGTGAAAGAACATCTCACCAAACCAGTTAATACCAAAAGTAACGTTCCCCGCTGCTAACATGTTCATATCTGCCCTGTAGATGCCAGAGCAGCAGACGGCACAGCCAAAAGCACCGATCAGCTCCATGGTGACCATGTGGTAGGTGAAACAGTCAGAGAGGCTCATTGTTGCTGTCGAGGAGGAAGAGCCCGTTTGCCACCACTGCTGATGACCGTGGTGCAGGATGAAGATGCACAGCGGGAGGAGGAGGCAGAAGTGGACGCTCAGGAACGATAAGTAGATGAAGGAGCTTGTTCCGGAGATGTAACAGAACATGTATGACGGGAAGATGGACTCAGGAAGATCAAGAAGTGATTCATTGGATAATGGAAGGTTTACTGACATGTCTATGGGGAAAAAAAAACAATGTGACGACTTTAAAAATACGTTTGGTGCAGTTTTACACTACTTAACTTTAAAATATGTTAGGAGAATTAAGAAGCAGATTAACATATTTTACAAGTGGTATGATTGTGTGCCACTTACACACTTATAGGAAATAGTTGTATAACTTTTAACGACCTGATGCTTGCTGCACATGTATACTTCCACTTTTTAAGCTCAAAGGACCAACATTTAAAGGAAATCAATACAACTATAGAAGAAAATTGTCAGATTGTCCACTTCATAAAGTACTGATTTTTAATTCAAACCAACATTTGAAAAACAAATAAACTTTCAAGAATTTAAAGATGCAGTTAGTTATTTCATAATATTACTAAGAATAAAACAAAACTGTAAAATAATGACTGACCTTATCAGTTTGTTTCTGGACTTCCTTCATACTCTAAAAGCTCCTTTGACTGCATATTGGTGCTCCATTCTAAATATGTCTTCAATTCAAATATGGTTTATTTGCATTAAACAAACAATGAGTGACCGATTGCAAAGGAATGATCACAAAAGTCGACAACACATCCACTAAACAAATACAACCTGTGGCTTTACAAACATACATTATATAGACATGTAAAATATATAAAGTATTCACTGAATAGGTACTACCTGCTTTTTACGTGAATCAAAGCTAAAACAAAGTCACTTTATAAAGAAACCAATTTTACTGCAAATGAGAAAAATAGCTCATGCAAAATCAACCTAAATGAAAATAACTGCAAAAAAACGTTTCAAGCATTCAAAAAATTTATTTGAAATGATTTTAAAATTGCATTTAATTGATACAACACATGGATCTTTTAATGTTAATTTTGTTTTAGGTGATGAAGAAGACTAAAGCTTGATTTGATTTAATTTCTAAAAAGCTGCACATTTTATGTCAGGATTTGTACTTTTGCAGATTTAGCTACGTTCTTCTTTTCGTGCACTTTTGACGCACACTATTTTCCCTGTCCTGTGCAAAAACAGCAGAGGTAGCACCAGACTGCTGGGCAGATTAAACCAGGTACAACATGAAAGTATCAAACAGCCTTCTATTCCTTTTGATAAGTACACAAATTCCCAAATCATATTAAAAATAAACCTGACTACCAACACTCCCAGTATTGTAACAATGGTATTAAATGCCTTCTGTTTGGGTTGGTCAATCCTCTCCCTGCCTTTAGTCTTTTCCTGTGGGCCTGAATGAATCAGAACCCAAAGAACAGAGATGCTGCAGAAAGAGGCGACTGTTACAGACAAAACCAGGAGACAAATATCCAAGAAGAAAAACATTTTCAAAGCCACCGTTAAAAGGCACGTAGAGCAAAACAACCAAACACAAGCAGTGGTGATATTTCTGATTCGGACCCCTCTTTCACTCCTCAGCTTCAGGTAGGTGATGGGATGAACGACAGCCATGTAGCGCTCCAAACACATCAACAAATGAAAGCAGTTCTCTCCAAACCAAGAGAGGGAAAAAGTGAGGTCCCCTACTGTTAACACGGCTACATTCACTCTGTATATACCACAGAAGATGAAAGCACACCCAAAGACACCAGTCAGCTCATTGATGACCATGTGGTACATGATGCAGTCAAAGTGACTCATCGTTGCTGCCGAGGATGAAGAGCGCTTTTGATGGTAGATGATGGAGATGCACAAAGGGAAGAGGAGGCAGATGTAGGTGATCAAGAATGACAGGTAAAGGACGGAGCTGGGTCCAGATGTGTAGCAGTACATGTATGAAGGAGAGGATTTGTTGGAGGAATGATGTGGATCAAGAAGGGACACATTGGTTGAGGAGTTTGTTGGCATGTCTTGAAAATAAAGACACAAGAAACAAGTGGGTTCAAACATGTTTAAGTACTAAAAGAAAAAATAATTGACCCATCTTCTAAAGCTTTTTAACATTCTTGTTTAATAGACTTCTTAGATTATATGATGATAATTATCAAAATGATATTACATTCATACATAAAAGAGTGTTTTTTACCCTTTTTGTCTTTTAACCATCAAGACTGCTTTTAATTGATTTATGAGTCAAGTGACGCATCAAGGTAAATTTAGACCTGGTTCTGGGTTTTTGTTGGGATCATTTTTAAACAGTCATGCAGCTTGCAAACTAAATATCAGAAAAAGCGATAAGGAACACATTTCCTTTCTTAAAGTACCTGCCATTTTGAAGAATCACATTAGAAAAGGTGGATGGAAATGGCAAAATTCGAAAAAACTTGCTCAATTTTGCAAAAATGTTTTTACACTCAGTTGAGGGGATTTTTGGATTTTCTAAAAAAAAGTTAATATGCAAAAAGGAGGATGGAAACATTTCTCAAGTAAGTTCTGGACCCCTATCTCCAACTGTCAGTGTCTTCCTGGATATTCCCATAACGTGAAGAGAATTGCATTTCTCTATATGTCTCCAGACTGCATGTAACATCACCATGGCTGATATGACAGAAAAATTACAACTTGCCTCATGGTAGCAACAAGTTCCTGATTACGTCTCTCCATTTTCCAGAGATGTGTATCCCTGTGAGTTTGCAACTTTACTTCCTGATTACTACAGCCATGAGTAACATTAACGTCTGATGTAGTTACACTTTGTATAGCCTGGTTGATTCGCACCAAGCCAGCTGATGGAAACATGTCTGAATCACCTTTTTTTTTTTTCAATTTTCCAACATTTGAAAAGTTTGCTGAAAATTTGCATTAAATTTGGATGGAAACATGGCGTGTGACATCCTTCCAATAAGAAAACCTATTTATATTTAAGTAACTTAGCATTTTACCCATTCTGTAACATAACTGGCATGTTTTTTTGAGTTTGGCTCAACCAATGTGAAACAGGAAGTGACATAAAAGGGAAACTCTAAGAAAATTAACTCCCTGGTCTTTGTTTATTGAAACAAAATCATTTGAACTCTGATTCTTCTTCATCTCTCTGATGGTGACTCAGAAAAAAAAAGAACCATCAGATTTTTCTCTAAAGTCTGTGTTGTTAGTCGATGTAGCAACTCTTTGTTCACGTGCAAACATTCCCTTGACATCACATCCTGTTACAAAATATGAATGTCTCAACAACTGTTCATCTCAGTGTTGTGAAATTTATTTTGCAGTATGTAATTAATATTATCTTTCCAAACAATGCATTCAGATTTATAACAAAAATTTGATGTCACAGGCACTAAACCCCTTTTACAGGGAAGGATGACCCACTACAGCCCCTCCTGCCACCCTGGGCTGGGCTCGTGCAGTAGGTCAGGCACCAACGAGCCCACTGCCAACACAAAGCTGCCATCTTTGCAGATTCATCTCCAGCAATCTACTGGCATCAACAATCTTGCTGTTCTGGAGCTCCTGCAATTCCTCCTTCTGAGGAGCACCTGGAAACCATCTCTTCTGCACACCTGTCCTCACTTTCTCTCATTAGGATCAGGTGGAAGTCAAGCTCACTCACATGCAAAAACTCAGTTGGGTAAACAGTCACTGTGTGAGACATACTGTAGTGAGGGTGCAGGGACGTTTTTTTTTATTATAAGAGCTCATCATGATTGTTTTTACATTGAAACTTTTTTTTATTTGCTGTATTGATTCAAACAGATCATGTTGGTTGTGCAGAGCACAATGGAGCTCGCCGTCCAGTGTGATATATATATATATATATATATATATATAAAGCTACCAGAAATGGTTTTAACCAATAAAAATCAAATATGAAGCCAATGTGAGCAAGAAGAGTTTGGAAAGTTCTGCTTCCAAAAAATAAGAGGGGGGTATAGGGGGACCTGGGGGGTATAGAGTGTGTATCGGGGGTATGAGTAGAATGTGGCGTCCTTGTATGTCTTTGAATGAGGGAGCATGAGGATGAGGGTGGGATGGTGCGATTGTGTATGTTTGCCCCCCACCCCCGCTGGTTTGTCTGATGGTACTACTCGGCCCCGCGGTGGGGTGTGCGGCTGGCTGCCAGCGTGCTGGGGGTTCCCGGGATCTGGCGCTGGGCGCTGGGGCTTGTGCTGGCCTGGCCTGATGACTGCCTGCTGGGGCTCGGGGCCTCTGGCCCTGTCGGGCTCTGGCCTGGGGGAGGGGGTGCGCACTGGGGGCCCGGACCTCTGTGCCCTTGCCTGGATCTGCTCTGATGTGGCGGGTGCCGGTGGGGCCCATGAGTTTGTTGCTGCTGACCCCAGGGGCTGTGCGTGTGGTCGCTGGGGGGACTCTCCCAGTCCTCCCCTATGGTCTGATCTGGGGGGTGGGTGGGCAGATCTTCCGTACGGGTGCCCCTGGGGACTCTGCACTCTGGATCCCTCTCGGGTTCTTGGGCTCTGGTCTTCCCTATGTCTGCCTTGTGTCTTTGGGGTTTGAGTCTTTGGTTCTCCACAGTCACTATTAAAGGAGACCAATTATGGGTCCTAGAATTTTTATGGTATGTCTGTGGGCTATCCAGACCATGGTCATTCAGTTTAATGCACAAAATAATTCTCAGGCAATAACATTTCCCATTTTCTAGTTCTGCCTGCTCTGACTTCCGTTCAGAAGAGCTGTTTATGTTAATGAGCTCTGTTGGTAAAGCCCTCCAAAAATCTGTTGACATTAACTCCGCCCTTCATAGCCAGTGTTTAAGTTAGCATGGCTAATAATAGCAGAAGCTCCATTGTACAACCATATGAGACCCTGAGTGAGACCCAGAGGCAGAGTCATGGTCACAGCATTTTTTTCTCCCCCTCCTCTGCTCTGCTTTCTGTTACCAGAGCAGGGAGCAGCAGCAGTCAAAATACCTCAGAAACTCGAACAAATAGGCTTTAAAAAGGCTTTAATAAGCTAACCAATAGAGGTACATGAGAAAACGTGTTCACAACGAATGAAAATTGTAGCATTTTCCTGCATATAATTAATCATTTCTAATTAGATTTAACTGGTTCCTATGACTGCTCAAAGGAAGGAACACAAATCCACTTTAACTTCAGACTATTCCAAGGACTTTGCATGAAGCTTCCTTTATAACTCGAATTAGCATCTCTCACAAACCCCCCACCAGACTTCCTGATGCCTTAATGTGGATTGCCACAGTCCTCAAATCTCCATAAGGACTGCCTGTTGGTTCCTCTTCAAGGGGGGGTATACAGGTGCTGGTCATAAAATTAGAATATCATGAAAAAGTAGATTTATTTCAGTAATTCCATTTAAAAAGTGAAAC
>NW_013952952.1:154344-160912 GCF_001266775.1 Austrofundulus limnaeus
GTTTCACTTTTTAAATGGAATTACTGAAATAAATCTACTTTTTCATGATATTCTAATCTTATGACCAGCACCTGTAAATGCCTTTAACCAGACTCTTCAATGACTGAAACAAAGGACCCACATTAAATGTGAAAAAAAGAAGGAACCAGATTGAATGTTTTTATACAACTGTATGTTTTTATATATCTTAATCAAAGAAATGTGATTTACCTTTTCTTTTACAGATAGGACTAAAAAGACCATAAAGGATCTACTAAGTTTTGCTTAGTTAACTATTCAAAAACTGTGTGGTGTTAATTGTTTGATGAAATGTTTTCCTGAAGAAGATGTTTCTATTTCATGATTTTAAACAGTGTGTGTTTTATTCCATGATTTAAACCTTAGAAACCTAAGGCCTTGAATTTTTTATAAAATGTGACATTCTTATTTTACTGAAGTAAACAGATGTCTCACCCTTTAATTAGATGCAAGATAATTAAACTAAAACACTCCCTTTTTCTTTGTCATGAGGTAAGGTTTTCCCTCAAAACAGATTTGATTTGTTAAAAACTTTTCCTGTATAAGGTGTAATGTTTTCATTGGCCAACTTAAAACCTTGACTCTGCCAATAACAGAGGTTTTAAAAGTTAGTTCAGCTCCCAAGATAGACAGTTTATGAAAGTGAATGAGAGAAAGAGATCTTTTTCAACATCAGAAGCCAGAAACAGCTTTCCAGGAGCCCAGCAGAGGCCCTTCCTGCCAGCACCTCCCCATGGCTGGTGGGATGGGGTCATCCTGAATCTCCCACTGATTGACCGAATAGCTCCCGTTTCTTATCGGCTCAAAATCTGAGTTTGATTTTTATAGAAGTAAAATAAGCTAATGGTAATTCATGTGTCGTTTTAGTTCGTTTTTCTCTACAAAGTGGAAATCAAATTGAGAAGTCTTGCAGCCACCTGGAGGACCAGACCACGAATCACCAGGGAGTGACCCCTTCTCTGACCAAGGGACCAGTCGAGTTTATCAGGCAGACCGCCTGACATTCAGCTTGCATGGAGAGCCTGTCTGGAGAACGAACCCCAGAGATGACCTTCCACCACTGACTTCCCCCTCCTGGTACCAACAAGGCAGAACAAAAGGATAAACGTGAACATTTGTCCTGGTGACACACAGGTGATCAGACGTAAATTTGATTTTTATCTTTGTATGAGATTTGGTAAACTAAACAATTTTTCTCCCTAATTAACTAGGACGCCCTTAGTTAAATCCACAGCTAAAGGCAAAACTCACTTCTCAGTGTTTACTTTATGTTTATCTGTTTGTTTGTTTATTTGTCTGTTTGCAAACTCTTTCAGTTGTTACCTGGTTCAACATGTCATCACTCGTTCATTACTCGCCTTAGTTGTAAATACATTTAATCTGTAAATAAATGGCCTGTGGAGAACGTGCCAACATAAGCTAATCTCATTTTTGTGTCTTGATGAAAGATATTATTGGTTCTGATAAGACAAGAACTCACAAAATCATTTTAGGTACATGTGTTGTGAGACTGATTACAATTAAGTTACAGTTTTTCGTCTCTTTCCTGGGTCAATCCTGGACTAAATTTAGAGCGTGGTGCCTCAAGGTAAGCTAATTTGTGAGTTCACAAATTATCTATTTTAGAATATACCCAAAACCCCTACAAAATAAACAATTAAATTGTGTCCGTTTTTTTTTTCTCAAACCCTGGGCTCCCGCTCTCTGGCCCAACAGTCTACCCATTGCCCTATTGGAGGTTTGTTGTGAAATGAGCTACACATTGCACAACAACCACCGTGATGGCTTTTTATACTAAGGAGGTGGAGCTTCACCCAGGGGTTGCTAGGTGAGGGGCTGAACGCAGGTTCCGGTGGTTTGTCATATGGCTTGTGACATCACAAAATGACGGAAGTATAAAACTTGTCGTTAATATACATTAAAAATTCATTTACTTACTGTAAATATGCCCCTGGGTGCATTTTTTGGTCCTAGGACTGTTTTTTTTTAAGACGTAAATACCCAAAGTTGAGTAAAACAACCTTTAAAAAGTGAATTTTCCATAATAAGTCCCCTTTAAATATTCTATTGGAGAAATCTTGTAAATACGCATGTTCACAACCGCTCACAAACAGGTGTTCTGATCCGGGGTGTTCTGACTGGTCACTGAGTGTGTATATATGTCTGTGTGCCTATATCTACAGTATGTATGAATGTAGGCATGTATGTATGTATGTATATCTTTATATATGTATGGGTATGTGTATATATTTATACATGCCCTCCATGTATTTATCCATTTAATTTTCAGTTGAGCGGACAGATGTTGGGTGTGTGGTCCTGTGTTTTCTTGGTGAATGTTTAATATATTTCTAATCTCTATTTCAATCTTTCTAATTACCTTTCTCTTTGTTTTTCCCTCTTTTTCTATTTTCTCTTTACTTAAAAAATCACTGATGATGAAGAAATTAAGAAACTAATATTAAGTTATTTTTTCTACAATGATGAAAAATAAGAGTTTTGTTTTTAAAGAACACAGAAGTCAGGTCATGACACATTGAGGTAGCATACGAGTCAGTATGTTGGAAGTATTGTAATACAAACTGTCTTGTCTTTTTTAAAAGAAACAGTACGCTGAATGTGCAGTTTAAGCATGATTTTATAAATATAAATGCCTAAATATGAATATATCATTAAACAAAGTGGAATAAATTGTGACAGTGACATAAAAGCAGGCTTTATAGTTGGTACTATTTAATAAGCTGCTCTCATTTATGAACAGCTTGCAGCACAATCCTTAGAAACTTTAAAATCTGACTTGGTTGAGCTAATAATAACTTAATAATTTGATATGAGAAAGTAATAAAGTTACTGACCTTTTGGGGTGTGTTTCTGATCTTTGTATCTGCAATTGTCATTCTGCTCTGGCCTACTACCTGTCTATCTTTAATTTAAATAGGGTTTTATTTGCATAAAAAACAAAGTTTGATTGCAAATGAAGACCCATTTGAGCATCTAAGCAAAATATCTAAATCCAAAAATATCATTCACTTATATTCATATTGCATTTGTTCTTTTATTTGTGACATTTGTCACCTAGATTATTGCAGTTAAACAACAATAAAATAATAGTTACAAAGACAAAAATATTTTATGATTTAAGTGTCATTAAATAGAATACAAATTGTGCACATCTGCAAATTTCCTACAGAAGCAAATAAAAAACACACTTTTGTGTCAGTGTTTAGCTCTGTTTTGTATTTCCTATTATTTGATGCTGTTTTTTGACAATCTTTTCCCTGCTCTGTGTAGAAACAGCAGAGGCAAGATCAGACTGCTGGGCAGATTAGACCAGCAAATAATTGTAAATATCAGGCAAAATTTAGTTTCTTGTGTTATATACACTGCTTCCCAAATAAGGTTAGATGTAAACCTCAGTACCAGTACACTGAGTATTACCATGATGGCAATAAATGCTTTCTTTTTTGATTGGTCACACCGGCCTCGGCCCTTTTCCCCCGGGCCTGATTGGATCAGAATCCAAACAACGTACAGACTGAAGAAGGTGATGACCATTAGAGATGAAATAACAACAATAAGATCTATCACAATTATGCCGAGCAAAAATAAACCTGTCGCCATGAAACAAAACAGCCATCCACAGCCCGCGCTGATATTTCTGATTCTGACACCTCTTTCATTTCTCAGCTTCATGTAGACGATGGGATGAACGACGGCCAGGTAACGCTCCAAACACGTCAACACGTGAAAGCAGGTCTCTCCAAACCAGGCGAAAGCAAAGGCCACATTCCCAGCATATAACATGTTTATGTCCTCTCTGTAGATACCACAACAGCAGGCAACACAGCCGGATATACCAACCAGCTCTGTGACAACCAGGTGGTAGGTGAAGCAGTCAGAATGACTCATTGTTGCTGCTGAGGTGGACCACTGCTGGAGACCATGGCAGATGATGAAGACGCACAAAGGGAGGACGAGGCAGATCTGTGTGATCAGGAAGGTTAAGTAGATTGAAGAGCTCAGTCCAAAGACATAACAGTACAGGTAGGAAGAGAAGAAGTATTCATTGGAGGATGAGGAGTTGACTGACATGTCTAGAAGAAAAACAGACATAGTAAAATTAACAGTCTTTGTTTCACTGATGGGCAAAAACGGTGCAATTTCTGCCTTTAAAAGTTTCCAGACGCTACCGGGTGCTTTTATTTTGAAAACTAGGGTGTCAGACGACTTCCTCCAGTTCTTACCTTTAGTTTGAAACCCTTACAATAAAAAATGTCAAAAGGCTTTTAATGATTTTCAGGGGCAAATGTGAAGGGGTCAAGGAGATGTTTTTGGTCTTGGGGAAGCCAGAGTACCTGGAGAAGCATGAGGAGAACATGCAAACTCCAAACAGAAGGACCCCAGGTCCGAACCGGGCATCAAACCCAGGACCTGATTGCTGTGAAGCGCCAGTGCTAACCACTGATCCATCATGCTGCTAAAAGTACCAACAAGCTTCATCTTCAGCAGTGGGTTTAGTTAATTGGTTGAGCCAACAAAGCCCTGGATATTTAGAATATGCTGTGTATAGGTCCAATATCTTGATTTATTTTATTTATTTTTTATGTTACAATTAAAGTTCTATTATGGTATTCAAACCCTCTTATTGGTAACTGAAGCTTTTATAATAATCCATGAGAAGGTTTTTCTGCTCATATGTTTCTAAAGCCAACCATGTTTCTATAGATAACTGTTGATATTAATGACGAAACATATTCATGTAGATTGGAAAACATCTGAAAAGGGTGTTCAAAGAAAAGTTTTACACATGAGAGTACATTTAGGAGTAAAAGTACTTTTAAGTTTCAATGACTGGGACAAAAGTCACTTTGTTCCTCCTCTGATGATTGGTGTGCAGTTTGACAACTAAATGTGTTGCTTTTTACAAACTGATTATTCAGCTATATAGGATATGATTATTCTTTGTCAATATTAAATATATAATAAATCCATCGCCCAATAAGAGGCCAAGGCATGCTTTTAATATTGTAGATTCTAGATTTTTTTGATTCAAAAATGCTTCTTATTGATCACCCTCAATGTACCAAATTATTTAGTAAACGTAAGATTATATTTCAAAAGTATCTGAAAATGAATAGAAAAGTCTTGTAGAACATTAAAATACCCACTGTTTTTAAATTCTACCAACAGTTTTCAGCATGAAAGTAAGTAAATCAATCACTGACCTGACGCGGAACGTCCTCCTGCTGTCTTTAAACTGTGTTATCTCTTCTGTACATCCTCTTCTTATTATGCATAGAATGTGGTTCCATCCAACCTCTCTGTTTATCTTCAATTTAAATAGGGTTTATTTGCATTTTTTGCAAACAAAACAATAATGGACAAGACAACCACCTAAATACTGAATTTGCCAAAAGTGACATCTGTAATAAATGAGACACAAAATCTTTACTGTCAAGTTATGAGACTTGTATAGAAGACTTTGTGAAAACAATAGCTGCATTTCCATTGCAAACGTGCACAGAACTTTATCGATATTCTGTTAATGTCGAAAAACACAGTTTCGTTATTGTGATGTTTCCATTAAGTAAGAAATACTATTAAAGTCACGCGTGAATATGTTTGTTCTCGCGATGTCATTACAAACATGGAGGCGATGGATGTAAACACATAGCATGTTGCTACCACGACACTAGCGCTCATCATCAGCCATCAGTGGAGACGTCGGCATCTTATCGAGGCTTTCCAGCGACAAGCCTCTTATTCTTGGGAGCGGGACATATGCAGCTTTATTGGGAAATTGTAGTCGGTGAGTTTACTACTTTCTTTTACAACTTCTGTGATTTTACTACTTCTACTTCCTGTTGTCATCTTTTTCGCCCATAGAACAGCCGGTTGTTGATCACGTGACTCCCATGATGTGAAAAAAGTGTTTCTGTAACAGTTTTGCGAACTACACCAATTTCGATACGGCCAAAAATCTACTTCATCCTAGCGCAAAACCATTTCGTCTAAAATGTAATTTTTTTCAAAATTGACGTGTTTCCATTGAGCAAATTTGTTTTCGAAATTCTAATTTGCACAATTTCATTGTCAATGGAAATGCAACTAATATCTCCCATTGATTTATTTTACCGGTTGAAAAGAGAATCCATAAATGTAAAGGTTTTCCTACAACACATGAATGCACTTAAAGGAGACATATCATGCTAAATGCACTGTTTTTGCATTTTTAAACTGTTTTTTGTGCAGTTATAGTGTCTAGGAGTGTAGAAAACATCAATTTATTCTGTTCTGTTACTGCAAAGATATTTTTATATATTTTTATGGGTCATATTTTTCAGTTTGTTCAAAAATCTGCTGTTGCTTATTACGTTTCATTGCTTATTTCGTCACACTAATGTCCTAGGAACTACCATTTATGGTCATGAATTTCCGGCCAACTGGATTTCATAGTCCGCCATTTTTTCCCCACTGTGTGATTTTGTAGTCCATAGCGTCATGCCGAATATGCAAGTCCAGAAGTCAAAATGTTCGGTTCTGGGTGTGT
>NW_013952952.1:167008-168520 GCF_001266775.1 Austrofundulus limnaeus
GTCTAGCAATTATTTTACACATGATTGTTGTTAAGGTTTAAGGTTTTCACTTTTGTTTTGAATAATACAGTGTTTTACTTTGTGCATCTCAAACAAACAAAAAAAGACATTTAGAATTTGTTCATCTAAAAATGTGGTTTGGTGAATTTTGAGTAATCAGATTGTCACAGATTTACTTTGAGACAAATTTTGTAAATATATAATAGAGTTATTAATGTTGTTTTATCTATATGCAGGGTTTGCTGCTTTTTTTGGACCTGGATGAATCAGAATCCAGAGATCAGAGGCACTGCAAGGACAGACAGCAGTTAGAGAGAAAACCAGAAAGGGTAAACTGGGCCTATATTAACATATGAAATTGATTTCCCACTTCTTAGCTTTGTGTTTCTGTTTTGGGAGGGGAAATGGTGAACCAGTGATGAAGTTTCTGATTCACACACCTCAGATTTCACAGGTTCAGGTGATGGGATGAACTGCAGCCACACGTCAATGCAGGAAAGACAAACTGTTCCTTAAAATAACTTTATATGATCACAAATTATCCTGGCTTTTTGATGCAAATTTTATAAAAAAAAAACACAAGTGGCTCGAGATTTGCACAGAACGATAAATGTCCACATGATTTGTGTTTAATAAGACATAAAGTGCAACCTTCAAATTTGATTATAAACAAAATGTTTTGGGTATTCAAACAAGAGACATTAAATGTGTGGTGCATTAAGTTTTTTTTTAGCTTTTTTCACACTGACAGCAGGATAAAACTGTCAGGAGGTTCTGAAATGTGACGATTCTGGAAAATAAAAACAAAATCCCCTTCTTGGTTCATTGTTTTGCATTATTTGTTTTACTTGATTCATCTTACGCAAAAGAAAAATACAACATAAATTTAAATATATTTTTAATCATATTTTTACAGGAAAATTATGTTTATTATGGATGACAAAAATAAATAACAGGACAAAAATTTCAATATTCAACTCAAAATCTCTGCAAAAAATAACTTAAAGAATATATTTTCTTTCCTTGTAATCCAAGAGAACAAACTCAGAGCTACAACTGTACAAACTTTATGTTTCACTAATATGAAGCATTGGGTCATCGTATTTCTTTTACTTTATCCCTCATTCGCTTTATTCAGCGTGGTTTATTTACTGTCTAATGCAAAAATAGGATTAAGTCACAGCATTCAAATCTAAATTTCAGTTTCTTATTCAACATTTTCAATGTACTGGACGACTTTCTCTGCAAACATATGGATGGGAACCAACTGAAACACAGAACCTTGAATCATAAGTTATGTACAGTTACATTGAACCTAGTTTTATAACACATCTAAAGATAAATTAACTGAAGTTTAGCTTAATTTAATTAGAATTTATTTAAAAAACACAAAAAACTGTAATTCCTCATATTAAAACAATGCTAACTAGATACAGCATAGCAGTAGCATATATGACCTCCACACATACGCAAAGCACCACAACGCACACATGGGTTGAGGCTCATTAAGAT
>NW_013952952.1:168734-175991 GCF_001266775.1 Austrofundulus limnaeus
GTAATAGTAGTTGTAGTAGTAGTTGTTGTAGTAGTAGTAGTAGTAGTAATAGTAGTTGTAGTAGTAGTTGTTGTAGTAGTAGTAGTAGTAGTATAAGAATAATTATTACAAATAATTCAAATAATATATTTTGTTGATGGAATATAAAAAAAACAGATTTGTTCTCTGTTCTCTGAGTAGATTGATAATGAAACAAACCACATTCACATGAATGATGTCATATATGTACTAAGCTCTCCAGGAAATTATAGTTACTGTAGATGCTTTAGAAATACAGAAATGATCCACAGAGACTGTTTTGAGTAGAAGCTGTTTTGTGTGGACGTAATAAACATGCATATGTGGCTTTTGGACTCAGTCAGTGTAGGTCAGATAGGACAACATCTGTGCCAAATTTCACCAAGATCTGATCATATTTATGGATGTACAGGCTTGAAATAACAATTGTCAGCCATGTGTTTTGATTTGTTTGCCTACTGCTAGGTGGCAGTTGCATAGAAACACAAAACAATGTCATAAAATGTGTCATGGTCTGTGTTTATTTTCTTTAATTTTATAGTGTTTTCAATGTTCCCCTGTGTTGCTCTGCCCTACAGCCCCGCCCACGCACACCTGGTCCTTCTTGTATCTCCCCAGGTGTTTCTGATTGTCTCTTAATTTGTTTGCCTTTATATTTGCTGTCTTGTCCTCAGTCTGTGTCTGTTCATTGTGCTGTTTTACCCAGCCAGTGTGGTGTTCTCTGTGTCCCTGTTCCTGTGAGAGTTTTTGAGCTGCCCTGCCAGCCTTTTTGTTTAATTAATAAATCTTTTTGTTAAACTTTGTATTTTTGCCCGCACCTCACAAAATGATAGCCCTTCATTAGTGTTAAACAACAAGACAATTCTGAAGCCCCTACCTTAAATAGTTTTGGAAATATAAGCATGTTTTATGTCCAGACACCACCATTTGAAATAGCACCCCCACTTGAAGTATGTTATTTATTTTTTCACAAAACCGTTTGTGGAGTGTAGGTCAGCCACATCTATATTCCTACCAAATTTCATGCTCCTAGGTGCAGCTGTTTCCATGCTGTTTGACCAAATATCTCTAAAAGAAATAAAAATAAAACTATACACCACACAGTGGTAGCATATATAACACTTGTACATACACAAAGCACCAATGCACCAAAACTTAAAAGTCACCAAAATGAATTTATTGTTTTGGGTGAGGGTCTGGTGGGGTGTGAGGTGCTCTTTGGTGGGCCTGATGGTTGGACCTAAAAAAATAATCTGAAGCTCTTATGATGAATAGTTTTGCAAATATAAGCATTTTTGTCTGTCCAGACACCATCATTTGAAATAGCACCCCTACTTGACTTATGTTTTTTCTTTTCACAAAACCATTTGCTAGTGCAGTGTGGGTCAGACACATCTATATTCCTACCAAATTTCATGCTTCTAGGTGCAGCTGTTTCTATGCTATGGTTGACCAAATATCTCTGAAAAAATAAAACTAAAACCATGTAGCAGTAAACTTATTTAACCCCTGCAAAGCACCAGAAATTAGAAGTCACCAAAATGGATTTATTGTTTTGGTTGAGGGTCTGGAAGGGGTGGGGGTTGCTCATTGGTGGGCCCAATGGATAACCCTTCATCAGAGCTAAACAAACAAACAAACAAACAAACAAACAAACAAACAAATCTGAAGCTCCTTTGCTGAATAGTTTTTGAGTTATTAGGGTTTTTGTATGTCCATTTTTAGATGGAGCCCCCTCATTAAATGTAGGGTCTATTGTAAAACTGTTGGACACATCTACATTCCAACCAAATTTTATGCTAATTGGTACAGCCGCTTATGTGCTAACATTGACCAACGATCCCTGAAAATCTTTACAAATTTTTTGCTCACTAAATGTTGCTCTGACAAAGTTTTCTCCCGATTCTGTGTAAAAACAGCAGAGATAACACAGAACTACTGGGCAGGGTCAGCCAAATCACACTCATAAAAATGAAACACTGGTTACCTAATTCTAACGCGATCACAACGAACCAAGCAAGACTTGCTCCAAACCTCAGTAACAGTGCTCCCAGTATAGCCAGAATAGTACAGAATGCTTTCTGCTTCTTTTTGTCAGGACTTCTCCTGAACCCTCGCTTACTTCCTGGGCTGAGACGAATCAGAACAAAGAGAGCAGAGATGCTACAGAGAACAACAACAGTCAGACCGAACATCACAACTAAGAAATTTGGAATTGGGGTGGTGTTAATCATTGTACAAGTCCATACAATGCAAAGCAGCCAAACAAAAGGAATTGCTTTATTTCTGATTCTGATCCCTCTTTCTTTTCTCAGGCCCTGGTAGGTGATGGGGTGTGCAACAGCCAGGAAGCGCTCCAGGCATGTCAGGATGTGAAAGAATGTCTCTCCATACCATGAAAAGGACCACAGAAACCCACCGACATACATGAGGTTGGCATCATCACTGTAGATTCCACAGGAGCACATGAAGCAGCCGACAACACCAAACAGCTCAATGACCACCAGGTGGTAGGTGAAGCAGTCGTTGTGACTCATCCAGGCTGTTGAGGCTTTAAGACCGTTTCGCCGCCACTGTTGTAGACCATGGTGGAGGATCAGGATGCAGAGGGG
The DNA here is from genome assembly GCF_001266775.1 of Austrofundulus limnaeus. Lineage (NCBI taxonomy): Eukaryota > Metazoa > Chordata > Actinopteri > Cyprinodontiformes > Rivulidae > Austrofundulus > Austrofundulus limnaeus. Next base: position 171,365 of record NW_013952952.1, read on the forward strand.
GAGGATGATGAGGATGAAGGTAATATAAAACCCACCAAAGTACTTGGAGCTCGATTTGTGCAAGAAACAATTTATGTTTGCAGATGAAGAGGGAAGCAAACTATTGGGTTGAAGAGTGGAGTCATTTGAGAAGGATGAAGAGTTTAGCAACATTTCTGGAAGAGATAATGACATGACACAGTGTGAGAATTAAATCTGTTGTTTTTTGTGTTTGTGTGTGTTCTCCATTTGAAAATCCTATGATTTTCTTGTTTATCACACACTACAGGATAAGCAAGTCCAGTCAAATCAAGTATTTAGTACTTTTCTTTGGAGGAAGATAAGCAACTGTTAGAAAAGTTTATAAATGAGCAACAAAGTTAGAAACATTTTTGATTTTTTCAGTCAAAAATCTTGCAACAGTTTTTTCAACTTTGTTTCATAAAATCAGATGATTCCTTGTTCCTTTTAAACTTAAAAAAACAGAAATGTTGTCACATTTCTGTTTTTTTTTCTTTACAAATGTTTCCTAAAGAAAGAAGTTAATAGTGATAAATAAAATAAAATAAAATAAACAAACCTTATCAGGGCTGTTTTCTGAGATTTTTCCTGCGTGTCTCGTCTTTGTGAGGGTTTAATGAACTGAATCTGATCTACCTGACCTTCGTCTGACTCTCCAAGTTTCATTTAAATGCTATCATTTTATTTGCATAAAATGACTTTAAACATGTTTAATGAGATAGCATCACAAAAACCTCCAATACAACCACTTTTTGTTTTGATTGTGTTTCTCTGTTTTCTTTATGTCCTTTTATTAATACAGGAAAATATCTTGAGATATATATTGAGTTATCTCATATTCAAGAGATCTGTGTTTGTCAAGTTTTACTTAATAAAAAAAAAATATATTTTGTATCTGATTCTGATATTATTTTGTTTTCTCAGCTCTCCCATCTAATGCTTAAGACATTTTGAAATACGTACGTAACAAATTGTGGGGGCGAGGGGTGGGGGTAAAACTCCCATTTTCCAAAAGTTGCGTCAATTACTGCAATAAGTCAACACACCAACAAAACCAATAGTTGCATGCAGACACACTCCATCTGTCCCACTGAGCATAAATCAAACAGATCATTTGCCTTACAAGCAAATAATGGGACAACTTGATTAACTTGTGTTGATGGCATAAACAAACATCATAGAATAAAATCTCAGTTTTATTGTTGGAGGATTCTGGATTTAGTTATTTATATATTTTTATTTCCTAAGGGAAATTATCAATGACCCAAAAGACAAAGATGTTCAACAGAAAACAATAATTCCTCTCAAATTTATAGTTGGTCAAAGACTCAGCTTTCTGCAGCATATTTCATTTTGGAAAACATTTTCTGATCATTTTGATGGATTTCATGAACGTTTTCTCAAAAATTTCAGTTTAAACCAGACAAATAAAAATGAAGTAAGAGTGATGTTATTGTGATGTTTATTCTGATACAACCAAATGCTCATATTTTCTCCTCATTTTAGTGATTTTTTTCTCAAAAGCTTTTTTAGTGTATTTCTCAGTTAAAACAAACAAACACGGGACAGATGAATGAAAATTACAAAATTAACGTTAAATGTTTCTCCATCTCTCATAATAAAAACATCCAAATACAGTATAAACATAAAAAATTACAAAAAGTGTTGTCCTCAATATTATTTTTAGTATTAATTTTTTATTTCCAGTAAATTCAAATTCACGTTACTAAAATCTGAAAGGGGCAGGGCTTTTTTGGGATGGATGATAGTTTTACAGTGTTACAGGTCGGGTGGAGCAACAGTCTGCAGCAAATTTCAAGTGTTACAACCAGACGAGAGACACAAAGGAAAAGTCTTAATTACCAACACAGAGAAGGTTAGAAACATGTCTTTTTATTTATTTATTGTATCATGTTATGTTATAATATTATATTGTGTTCGTTTGTGCAGAAATGTTTGAAAGTCTTGTGAAATCAGTACTGGTGGAAAACCTAAAAATTTTTTTTTAAATAAAAGCAGACAAATGTTGCTTGACATTTTTGTAACAGGGCAATCCAAATGTTTAGTATATTATGTTTATATATTACATAGTAAAAATAACTTGTATCTTCCACTTTAGTGGTACTAGTTCACTTAAAACTTGGGTTCACTACTAGAGAAGGGACGGATGGCTCTTTGAGGGGATCCACATCTTGACTTTTTCTGTTTGTTGAAAAGTCATCAAAATGTCACATTTCAATCCTCTACTCGAAGTCTGACGTCTTGAGGGTTCTGTTCAGTATCTTAGCTGTTCCTTGGATTGCACCCCTCTGGGCAGAGATCTCTGAGGTTGTTACTGGGATCTGTTGAAGCCACTCTTCTGGTTTGGGGGTCAAAGCACCAACTGCTCCAATGACCACTGGGACCATTGATGCTTTGATTCTCCACGACTTCTGGATTTCCTTTGTTGGCAATTCTCGAGCTTCTCGTGCTCTTTTGTATAAATATATATTTGGAAGCATCAGTGGTGACAGGAGGTAGGGAGTTGGTCCTGTAACTGGTGGGTTGCTAGTTTGAGCCCCCGCTCTGTCTGTCTCGGTTGTTGTGTACTTGGGTAGGGCACTTCATCCTTGTCTGTTGGTGATGGTCAGAGGGTGCATGGCAGCCCTGCCTTTGTCAGTGTGCCCCAGGGCAGCTGTGGCTACAATGTCCCTTACCTTCACCAGTGTGTGAATGGATGAGTGAAAGGGTGAATGATTGAAGTAAAGTGCTTTAGAGTCCACTGAGATTTGATAAAGCGCTAAGCAAGTTTACCATATTTTAAAAATTTAATTATGACGACGAGCTTCAATAAGTTGGGGAAAGACGGAGCTTTTCTCAAACAAAAATATAATCTGCAAAAAGAACAAAAAACAGTTAAAAAAACAATAAAATGAAAGGAAATAAAACAATAGACCTGTGAATATCAGGTGATTCTGATTCTAGGAATTTTCTGAGTAAGGGGCCATCGAGGGGCAACAATATTCATAGAGAGGGCAAGTATTTGTTCAGCATCCTAGCACACAAACCCCTGGTTTTAGTAAGGTGTATACATTTAACAACACTTATGATTAAAAAAAGCTTGCAAAGTAAATTCTCTTCACTAATTTTACATGCATTTTTACTGTACATACTGTATATAAAACACTCTCAAACACACAACTTGTAAGCAAATCCAGTCGTTGTTTGTAGGTTGAAAGACTTTCTTCTGCAGAATTTTTCAAATCTTCTCCGGAATTAAGCTTGATTCATGCTTGACTTTCCTATTTGACTCATTAGCACCACTAGTGTTTAGACATGGAACTGCAATCATCATCACTCTCGGGCAAAGGATGAGTGACAGGACATTGGCACTTCAGCGGGCCAAATAGATTTCAACAGGGGCCAATGCCACAGTGGCCCTTCCCTTCCCCAGCACCAGTAACATTTAAAATCTTTTGAAATTATGTTCTTGTTTTTTGTTTTAAACCACCCCAACATGTTTAGTGGCCCCCACATTGAAACTTACTGAGAAGCTAGCTTCCCTTTGGCATGGCATCTTGAGTAAATGTGGAATCGAGCAGAACAGGAAAAGCTACAGTTGAGTCAATTGAAAACTAATATTTTTATTGTAGCCGTTATTTTTCAGAATAAAAAATATTATTCTTTTTATTTTGTCTGTTTCAGATGTCTGCAAACTCGTTCTCATCCTCCAATGATAGCCTTCTTGATGCTTTCACCTTTCTTCGAAAAACGCACTGCTTCATCACCAAGCCGTCTTCCTTCATCAATATTGCAACCAATGTCATCAGCATTGTCATTACCCTCCCTCTGATTATATTCATCTTGCATCATGGTGTGAAGCAGTGGAGGCAAAGCCTCTCAGCAGCTAAAATTAGTCATTCAGACATTTTCACCTACCACATGGCCATCTGTGAGCTGATTGGTATTCTTGGTTACATCCTAGTCCTCTCTGTTTCAGTCACCAACAGTGGGGATCTAAATATATTTTTAGTGGGAACGCTTGCTTGTTTTTTCACTTGGTATGGACAGATGTTCTTCCATGTCCTGACGTGTTTGGAGCGTTACCTGGCCGTTGTTCATCCCATCACCTACCTGAAGCTGAGGAATGAAAGAGGGATCAGAATCAGAAATATCATCCTTGGCTGTGTGTGGCTGCTTTGCTTTGCTTTCATGTGTCTACTGATGGCAAAAAAATTCACCATCTTTGACTACTGCTTCTTTATTTTCTCATTATTAGTTATATTTTTCTGCACCATTTCTGTTCTCTGTGTTTTGATTCGCCCAGGCCCAGGAGATCAGGTCGGGGGTAGGGAGAAGATTGACCAATCAAAGCAGAGAGCGTTTTACACCGTGCTGGCCATATTAGGAGCACAAATTGTGAGGTTTATAGGGAATTTACTATGGAAACTAATGCTTGCATCAACAATGAGCAACGGGTGCATGATAATGGCTGGTTTATCTTTGACTGTACTGCCCAGCAGTCTGGTGTTACCTCTGTTGTTTCTGAACAGAACCGGGAAATCAGTATGCTGTAAAAACAGTGCCTGATCAGCAAAAAAATAAAATAAAATAAAATAAAATAAAATAAAATAAACAAACCTTATCA
>NW_013952952.1:176196-182243 GCF_001266775.1 Austrofundulus limnaeus
GGGCGGGGTACACCCTGGACAGGTCACAGGTCCATCACAGGACCACACATAACGAGACAAACAACCATTCACTCTCTCACTCACACCTAGGGACAATTCAGAGTTATCAATTAACCTAACAGTCATGTTTTTGGTCTGTGGGAGGAAGCCGGAGTACCCGGAGAGAACCCACGCATGCACGGAGAGAACATGCAAACTCTACCCAGAAAGGTCCCCGGACCGGGATTTGAACCAGTGACCTTCTTGCTGAGAGGCATCAGCTCCACCAACTGAGCCACCACGCCGCCCAGTGGTATCTACCATATTTAAGTTTTTTTTAAATCACCAATAAAATGCATTAAAAATAGTTTAGGAAGATGTGGTATTGGTATTTATATATATTCACATTTCAGATGCTGTTTGTGAATTTAAGTTTGCAAAAACATCAGTTATGAATTTGATATACCCTTGTTTTAGTGGACCATGAAATAAAAATAACTCTCTCTTTTTATTGTTGTCATGAATTAATTGAGGTATAAATAAGTTGGTCTTTTTTACCAAACAAATCTAAAACTGTCAAAGGGAAACCATGTCTCTACTTCAACAAAATATGTAAATACATGACTATATTAATATTCTACACATTTTAATATGACTCTTACTTCCACTCAGAGAAAGGATTAACAACCTGGAGAGTTCTGTTCTCACTACAGATCACAACATCATCTGCAAACAACATGATCCACGGGTATTCCTACCTGACCAGAGCAAACAAGAAAGGACTTAGATGTGGTTCCACCTCCACCTTGAAGCTATTCGCCACGTAGCACATCTCACCACTGCCCTGCTGTCCTCATACATGTCCTATATGTTTAGACTTTTTTATTTAATACAAATGAGCAATGTCTGAATAGAACTTTGTGTGACAAAGAGGTCGATCAGGGCTGTAAAATACTGCTGCTACAGAATGAGTGAAGCAGATGACCAACAGATGGAAGTTACAGGAGGTCTTATGCCAGGTTCACATGGCAAGATAAATGTGTCAATTCTTGCCCTTTCGACAATCTTAATGGAGCAAGATCATCTAAAATCAACTTTTTTAGCTTTGTATCATGTTATAACATTATCATCTTATCAAAAGTATGTCTAGAGTCTTGCTTTGACTCATTCATGCATGTTTGAGAAATCCTGTAGTGACCTGAAGCAGCCAGGCAGGGGAGCAAATATGACCAGTTGGACCTAGAACCACCTTTTGGGATCAGCTCCTCCTCTGGGCTGTGTCTCTGAACAGGGCTTGCTCACCACAGAGCACCCCCACCCCACTCCCCCGCGCACTCCGCCTGTGACTCTGGCAGGCAGAAATGGGTAGGACAGAAGCGGAAGGAGGTTCTTAAAGAGACAGAGGCCAATTTAGAGGTGTTTAGAAACAGAAATGATTAGAAATCAAGTTTATTTTTGATTTAAACATAAAACCAGCCTTTTAATAATAACTGAAGGTGATATATTTACTTTTTTATGGTATAGAATTTAAATATATGCTTGAGAAACACATATTATTATTTCTTTAAATACTCTCTAATAATGGATATGACTCTAAATACAATCTTAGGAGATATTTCTGTCGTGTGTTAAGACTGATCCCGTAAGCTTTGAAAGACACCAGGAATGTTCTGCTTGCAATTCTGGGATATTCAACATGCTGGATTGTCTTGGCCTGATATCCCAGCATGTGTGGTGATCTCTGAGGACAAACAAGCTCGCAGCCTGTTGAATAAGACGTGGAGTCAATCAAAAAGACAGGTGACAGAAACATGGAGAGAAATCTAAAATACAGAAAACAAACCATCTGCCATAGAGGTGTTTAAAATAGTCCACAAACTATCACCTTTGCCTCTTCCTTAGCCAGCCACGTTTTTTTACATTCAACTCATGTTTGACCTCCAGAGGTCTTGTGAGATTTCTTGTYTGACATCTGAATGTTGGTGAGTGAAATCTGTTGGTGCGTGTCTGTACACCACACACTGCAGGACCAAAGCTGTTATGGCTATGATTGTTTATCCTCATGTGTGGGATCTCTGTCTTTGACCAGTCAACAGTTTTCAAATCTTACCATTTGAACCAGACATAACAGACACAGTTCATATATTATTAATGATCTAATTTTCAAAACAGAGTAATGACCAGTGAGGCCAGTTATGCTGTAAGGTTTGGAGAGAGTGACAGACAAAAAGACCAGAGACAAATGTGGAAGTGGCAGATAAAGATGTTGAGGTTCTCCTTGGGAAAGACAAGGATGGAAAAGATTGAGAATGAGATCATCAGAGGTACAGCACAGCAGGTGAAGTTAGAGAGACCAGACTGGGAAAGTTTAGACGTGTCCAGAGGAGGGACGGTTGGTAGATGGATGTTTGAGATACAGCTGCCAGGAAAAAGTCATTGAGGAGACACAGAATACAGATGACGTTAGCATAGTAGGAGTGATGATAAAAGATACAGAGGATAGAGTGAGTCGATGGAGGATGACTCACTGTGACCACTAAAGTGGGAACAGCCAAATAAACAAAAACATAATAAAACAGGTGAAACCAAATATGAAAATTACTGTATTTCAAATGTTCGTGTTTGACCTAAATTCATGACAACATTTTTATATTTTATATAAACTGATGCACAAAGTGTTGCTATCCTTACCATTTTATATATAATTTATATTACTAATAGATCAAATTTTCTCATTCTAATAAAAGATGAAGGGGGCGGGGCTTTCTTGCGATGGCTGAGAGTATTAAAGTGTTACAGGCTGGGTGGAGCAATAGTCTATAACAACTGAGAGTTAAAACCAGAGGGGAGACACAACCCAGAGAAGGTTAGTATAATTTATTTACTTTATTACATCATTATCTAACTTAGAAATGTGCAGAATACTGAGATATTTGAGAATCTTGTGAAATCTGTGAACTTTTTAGAGAGTTTAGAATTTAGTCAGGTCATCTCCGGTAAATGTGGAGTTGCATAGAAAAGGGCGGTAATTGAGATAATGCAGTGTGGTCGCTGGGGGGACTCTCCCAGTTCTCCGCTATGGTCTGATCTGGGGGGTGGGTGGGCAGATCCTCCCGTGCGGGTGACCCTTGGGGCTCTGCGTTCGGGATCCCTCTCGGTTCCTTGGGCTCTGGTCTTCCCTATGTCTGCCTCGTGTCTTGGGGGTTGGGTCTCGGTCCTCCACAGTCACTATTAAATATTCCATTGGAGAAATCTTGTATATACACGCATGTTCACAACTGCTCACAGACAGGTGTTCTGATCCGGGTAGTTCTGACTGGTCACTGAGTGTGTATATATATGTCTCTGTGTATATACTGACAATATTTATGAATGTAGGCATGTATGTATGTACAGTATATCTTTATATATGTATGGGTATGTGTATATATTTATACATGCCCTCCATGTATTTATCCATTTATTTTTCAGGTGAGTGGACAGATGTTGGGTGTGTGGTCCTGTGTTTTGTTGGCGTATATTATACTTCTAATGACTATTTCAATCTTTCTAATTGCTTCTCTCTCTGTTTTTCTCTCTTTCTCAATTTTCTCTTCACTTAAAAAAAGAGAATGCAGTGAAGGTTAAAAGAAAAACAGAAATTGTTGTAGGATCACAGTTTTCTTTTAGGCTCTATTTTCTTTGTAAAAATACCTTCCACCCATGTTCTGCATAAGAAGATGGATGGACAATAAGGAGATTGTTTTAACGTGCTGAAACGACTTGTTTGCAACAGCAACTGTAAAACAAACTTGTTGCTCTGCCACAGCTCATTTATTATGCTTTTACACATTTTCCATCATCACACTTCCTGTCTACCAGCTATGAAAGCCCTAAAACAGTTACAAAAACCAAACTCAACGTAGACATAACAGAAATAGGTTTCTAAATCAAAACATTATTTTACTATAAATGGCAATTACAGCAGTTATAGGAATATAACATATTTATCATTTTTAAAGAAGGAAAAAGAAAAGTCGTTTTAAACTCACATTTATTATTTTTATGGTGCCAAGTTGTTATTGTAGCTTAAACACTTTCAACTGTAACTAAATCATGATGACTTTATTGACTTTGTCTTTTTCAGATGTCTGCAAACTCTTTCCCATCCTCCAATGACACCTTTCTGGATTCCTTCATCTTCCTCAAAAAAATTCATTGCTTCATGAATGAGCCATATTCCTTCATATTCATTGCAAACAGTGTCATCATCACTGTCACCACCCTCCCTATGATGATCTATATCTTGTATCTTGGTGTGAAGCAGTGGAGGAAAAACCTCTCTGCAGCTAAAATGAGCCACTCGGACATTTTCACTTACCACATGGCCACCATTGAGCTGATAGGTATCCTTGGTTACATCCTAGTCCTCTCCGTTTCAATCTCCAACAAAGAGGATCAAAAGACATTGTTTGTGGGAGAGCTTGCTTGTTTTTTCACTTGGTACGGACAGACGTTCTTCCATGTCCTGACGTGTTTGGAGCGTTACCTGGCTGTCGTTCATCCCATCACCTACCTGAAGCTGAGGAATGAAAAAGCAATCAGAGTCAGAAATATCATCCTTGGCTGTGTTTGGCTGCTGCTATTTGTTTTTATGAGTCTGATCCTGACAAAAACATTCACCATCATAGACTTCTGCTTCTTTAGTTTATCTTTATTGGTTATATTTTTCTGCACCATTTCTGTTCTCTGTGTTTTGATTCGTCCAGGTCCAGGAGATGAGGTCGGGGGCAGGGAGAAGATTGACCAATCAAAGCAGAGAGCATTTTACACCATGGTGGCCATATTAGGAGCACAGATTGTGAGATATATAGGGAGTTTAATATTGAAACTAGTGTTTGCCTCACTATTGAGTAATGAGTGTTTGATGATGGCCAGTGTCTCCTGGACTTTTCTGCCCAGCAGTCTGGTGTTACCACTGTTGTTTCTGAACAGAGCAGGAAAGTTAGTTTGTTGTAAAAACAGTGTCTGATAAGCATACAAACACATTAAACTCAGATGCACAAACAAAAATAAAAAAGATATATGCAGCATGTTTTGGGGATAAATTGTGAGCTAAACATTACACGTTACCAAGCCAACTCATGCTAATGTAAATACAGTATTTGTTATAAAGATATAATAATAACTTTAATCACATGTTAGTGGAGGGAGATGACTCCAGATGAAAGAAGAGCCAAAAGAAGAACATTCAATACACAGCACAAAAAATGAATTTTAATTTACATGGTTTTGATGCTGAACACATGTAGTCAGTCAACAACAATAGTTATCCACCTTACAATGACAAAGTTTTTTTTAAATACAAATTTAAAAGATACATAAAATGCCATTTTCCTCCTTTTTTTTGTGTGTAGTTTTTGTTTCCGGTAAATGCAAATTTACTCTTTCAAATAAAAGGTAACAGGGGCGGGGCTTTTTTGGAATGGATGATAGTAATGCAGTGATGCAGGTCAGGTGGAGCAACAGTCTGCAGCACGTTTCAAGCAACTATTTAGAGTTACAACCAGAGAGGAGTGAAAGGAAAAACATCAAATACCAACACAGAGAAGGTTGGTATCATTTCTTTATTACTCCACATATTACATTAGTGTTGGATTTGGAATTTGTGGAATTCTGAAATGTTTGAGAATCTGGTACAATTATGAATAGTGATTGGAAAGAACAAAATTATAATTTTCAGGATGAACACAGCTAAATTATTATACTGCAAAGCTGAAAAACCAGGCTTTTTCGGAGTAATTCAGAGGAAATAAGTATAAGTTTTGTCAACTGTGCACGTAAAAATGTTCAAATAGACATACATTTGACAGGGAAGAAAGATAAACAAATGTTGTTTGACAGTGATTTAGTTTTGACACTGAGCCAAGATATCCACTTGAATCTATTCTTTTTTCTATTTAAAACAAACTCATGTATGTAACAGGGAATTAAGATATTAAGTATAGTGTTACTAAAATATATTGTTGTACTATGACCAGGCGTACAAGCCATAAAACATACTGCCACTCTCATACACACACACACAC
>NW_013952952.1:183658-185347 GCF_001266775.1 Austrofundulus limnaeus
TATATATATATTTCAATTCTTACACACTAACATTCTCCTCTTACACACATATATTCTCTCACACATGCATTCTCCTGTCACAGAATATTAATCTGCAAAAACTACATAACGAAGCTATTCATATTGATCCTGTTTTTTCATCTGTTGTTTTTTATATGATTTGTAGATGAGGAGCAATGAAAACCACATCAGAAGTTTTTTCAAAAGTGTATTGATTAGTAAACAGGATATATTTGAACACATTTAATATGTAGTTTTGCAAATTAATATTATGTTGAAATATCCCAAGAAAGTATTACGAATGCATTTCCTGATTCAATAGTCACTTCCTCTTTGAGTAAGAACGTCCTGTGTCACAATACATGGAGTAATTGACAGAATATTGTATGTATGTGGAAAAAGAGAATGCATATATGTGAGAGGAGAATGTAAATGTGTGAGAGATGATTATATGTGTGTGAGAGGAGAATGTGTGTGTGTAAGTGGTAGACACAGTATATGTGCATATGAGAGTGGACGTATGCTTTATGGCTTGTCCGGCTCCTCATATAGTACTTAAGTTATCTCATGTCAGTGTAGAGACCAGCAGAAGAGAAAAGGAAATGAGGTAAAATCAGTGAGGTCTGTAAATGAAAAATGAGCTAAAGGTAGTTATAAGAACTACATTTGAGTCAGTTTAATTGAAGGACCAAACAGTGAGCTTATTGTCTTAAAACCCCACTTTTAGTATTACTGTAACCAAGTTCTTACTGAATGAAATAATCACTCCTTTTTAATTTTGTCTTTTTTGCAGATGTCTGTAAACTCTTACTTATCCTCCAATGACACCCATCTTTATTCTTTCACCTTTCTCGACAACATGCACTGTTTCTTCATCAAGCCATCTTCCTTCATCTTTATTACAACTAGCGTTGCTAGCATTGTTATCCCCTTCCCTGTGATGATCTTCATCTTGTATCTTGGTGTGAGGCAATGGAGGCAAAATAGCTCCTCTTCCTCAGCAGCGAAAATGAGCCACTCGGACATTTTCACCTACCACATGGTCGTCATTGAGCTGATCGGTGTCTTTGGTTACATTCTAATCCTCTCAGTTTCAGTTACCAATGGGAAGGATTTAAATATGCTGTCAGTGGGCACACTTGCTTTATTCTTTAATTGGTACGGACAGACGTTCTTCCATGTCCTGACCTGTTTGGAGTGTTACCTGGCCGTCGTTCATCCCATCACCTACCTGAAGCTGAGGAAGGAAAGAGTGATCAAAATCAGAAATATCATCATTGGCTTTGTGTGGCTGATGCTCTTTGTTTTTGTGACACTGCTGCTGACAAACACATTCGTCATCACTGACTTCTGCTTCTTTAGTTTATCTTTATTTCTTGTATTTTTCTGCACCATTTCTGTTCTCTGTGTTTTGATTCACCCAGGCCCAGGAGATCAGGTCGGGGGTAGGGAGAAGATTGACCAATCAAAGCAGAGAGCATTTTACACCGTGCTGGCCATATTAGGAGCACAGATTGTGAGATTTATAGGGAGTTTACTATGGAAGCTAGTGTTTTTGTCAATAGTAAATAATGGGTGTATGATAATGGCTGCTGTCTCTTGGACTATTCTGCCCAGCAGTCTGGTGTTACCTCTACTTTTTCTGAACAGAGCAGGAAAATTAGTCTGTTGTAAAAACAGGGTCTAATC
>NW_013952952.1:185423-195354 GCF_001266775.1 Austrofundulus limnaeus
ATATATATATATATATTGTACCATTAATAATAAGAAATGTCATGTTTTTGTGTTTTACTGAAAAAAATGTTCCCTTTCAGAGTTTGAACAGTGTTTTCTAGTATTGTTTTTTTTTACAGTCCTGTACAAAGTCTGGATCAACTTTGGTTACGTAAAAAAAATTACACACTATAGTATGTAATTTTATTTAAATAGTAAGGAAGCTTACAGTTGCAGATGTTGTACATGTCTAAACAATAAAATCCTATGTTGTTTTCTTGACGATTTCTTTTATCAAATCAAATTAAAAGTACAAAAACACACATTAGTCAATGCACTTGGTTTTACTCTGGACTGAATTCAAACATAGTTTAAAATCTTTCATATTTCCAGTCTACATTGTCTGTGTCAATAGTTTCATTTATGAGGACTGCAGTTTGTGACGCTTAAAGACAACCAATATTTTTCAAATGTTGGGTCAATTATTGCAATAAGAGTCAACACATCTACTAAGCCAATGAGCTGCATGGTGACTCGCTCCATCTGTCGGTGGCCCACTATGTGCAAATCAGCCAGGGTTTATTTGCATTGGAAACAAATGTTCTAATGGGACAACTTGGTAAAACAAACTTGTTGTTGATGACATGAAGAAACAAAGATTGATAGACTTAACTCCTCATGACTGTCTTGTTGTAGAAAGTATATCATAATTGGTATTTTGTCTTATTTCTTGTATTGAATCAAAATGAAAACTTAGAGACATACATGTTCATTGGAAATATTAAATGTATAACCCTAACCAATTTGTTTGTGTTCAACCACACGCAAATTAAACTGGCTCATTTGCATCAAACAAAGTCAACCTCAGCAAACTTGAACAAAATTGATAAATGAGTTGGTGACATGAAGAAAAACAGATTGATGGGATTAATGGTTGATGCCTGAAACCTTATACTAAAACCTTTACATGACTTTATCTTAATAAATCTCTTTGTTTCTGGTCTCACTTTTAAGATTTAGGCTGTCCAGAAACAAAAGTCCCCTGGATAATGAATATTTCATGCTGTCTCTATACCACTCAGTGTTCCTACCAACCTGTTCCCAAAACGGATTTTATACATGCAGAGTTATAAAATAATTATTGTAGTAAATGAAACGGTCTAAATGGTAACAAGATAGAAGTTATAATCAAAACTAATCTAAATCTAAACTTATTTAAATCATTTTAAACAGGTTTCATTAATTTATGTTTGCTTATAAGCAATAAGTTATTGCTCTGTAAAAAAAGGTTGGACATTTCCCATTTATTCTTTTTACTTCTGCAAACATATGGAGACAAGATAATTAGGGTGGTACAGAAAAAAGGTGGAGCAACAATCTTCAGCATATGAAGCTCGTTTTCAACCCACACAATTTGAACCCAACGTCAGACACAAAAAAAGCCTCCAGTGCAACAAGGAAGGTTGGTATCCTTCATTTATTTAACTTGTTCTACAGATTACGTCACTATCTAATGTAGATTTGTTGAATTTCTGTGGTTCACCTCCCAGTCTTTCTGTGTGGAGGTTCCATGTTCTCTCCATGCCTGTGTGGGTTTTCTCCGGGTGCTCCGGTTTCTTTCCACAAACTGAAAACATGCATGTTAGGTTATTTGACAACACTATTTTTCCCTAAATTACTACAGAATGACTAAGACTGTAAATATATAATTTAGTGGAAGGACAAATTGATCCGAAGCATTTTTGTTCTGTTTTGGGAGACATCATGAATTCATAAAACTTCAAAGTTTGCTGTATTTTCTTCATTTTTTCCTCAGAATGTTGGTAGACACCTTCTCATCCAATGACTCCTTTCTTCATTCACAATTTTCCGTCTTCTCTCTTCAAGTTATACATTGCTACATAACCAAGCCGTCCTCTTTCATCTTTATTACAACTAATGTCCTGAGCATTGTCATCCCCCTTCCTATCATGATCTTCATCTTGTATCACGGTGCAAAGCAACGGAGGAACATGTCTGCCACCTTGGCAGCTGCAGTGAGTCACTCTGACATGTTTACCTACCACATGGCTATCATAGAGCTGATTGGCGTCTTAGGCTACATCCTGCTCCTCTCAATTACCAAGAAGGAGGATTCAAACAGATTGTTCGTAGCAAACCTTGTTTCAGAATTCCATTGGGATGGACAGACGTTATTCCATGTTCTTTCTTGTTTGGAGCGTTACCTGGCTGTCGTTCATCCCATCATCTACCTGAAGCTGAGGAACGAAAGAGGCATCAGAATCAGAAATATCGTCATTGTCTGGGCGTGGCTGCTACTCTTTGTTAAAGATGCTCTGCAGGTGACCGACGCATATACCATTGTAGACTTCTGCTTCTATGTGTTCTCTTTATTAGCCGTCTTTTTCTGCACCATTTCTGTTCTCTGTGTTTTGATTCATCCAGGCCCAGGAGATCAGATCAAGGTCCGGGGGAAGATTGACCAATCAAAGCAGAGAGCATTTCACACCATTGTGGCCATACTAGGAACTCTAATCCTGAGATTTATAGGGAGTCTAGTGTGGCAGCTGGTAGGAATGTCAGTGATAAGCAATGGGTGTTTGTGTATGGCATGTGTGTCTTGGATGGGTCTGCCCAGCAGTCTGGTGTTACCACTTTTGTTTTTAAATAAAGCAGGAAAATTAGTGTGTTATAAAAACAATGTCTGATCAGCAATAAAAAGCTATATTATTCAAAGACATAGTACATTCAAGAGACTAATGACAATGATGTGCTCATATATTAAACAAAAACATCAGCATAGCAACTTAAAATTAATGCTAAGAATTGATTAAGAAGGGTAGGTTTTTAAAAGTACATCACTGAAAGAGACAGTCATTTGAGCTATTTTTCCATCAATCCAAATTTCTTAAAGGGATCCCCGATTAGTTGTAACATTAGTCTTTGTTTGATAAATATATATCTTAACTGTAAAATAAAGACTGTAAAAATACTGTAGGCTGTTTAGTTTTTATCATTTTTAAACTAGAAGTTTAAAA
Organism: Austrofundulus limnaeus; assembly: GCF_001266775.1. Classification (NCBI taxonomy): domain Eukaryota; kingdom Metazoa; phylum Chordata; class Actinopteri; order Cyprinodontiformes; family Rivulidae; genus Austrofundulus; species Austrofundulus limnaeus. Next base: position 188,441 of record NW_013952952.1, read on the forward strand.
ATATATTACACGGATAGGGCCTTTTATTTACAAGCAAAGCATTCTGGGTAAATGATGACGTGGATAGGTCCTCGGTGTGAGGCTGCTAGCGAACTATATCCACCCTGAAGGTTAATCTTAGACAATATCTGATGATCGACTCTTTTAAATGAAACCAGAGAGCGTTGACAGAGAGGAGAAGGTAGAAATGACTCAGCCTGGAACTGAAAATATGGATGGAGGACCTCAGTTCAGCTTGTTTGTCGCACTAGCACCGAGCTAATAAGGCAATATAGCATCAGCGCTAGTGCAAATGCTAACAGGCTAAGCTGAGGTTCTTCTTCCATGAAGCAGCTCTGTTGTCCTCCATCCATATTTTCAGTTCCAGGCTGAGTCATTTCTACCTTCTCCACTGTCAACGCTCTCTGGTTTCATTTAAAAGAGTCGATCATCAGATATTTTTCAAGATTAACCTTCGGGGTGGATATAGCTCGCTAGCAGCCTCGCACCGAGGACCTATCCACGTCATCATTTACCCAGAGTACTTTGTGTGTAAATAAAATGGCTCCATACGTGTTAAAATATATATTTTTAAAAATTTACAAAACTAAACAGCCTACAGTATTTTTACAGTCTATTTTACAGTTAAAATAAATGTTTATCAAATAAAGTCTAATGTTACAACTAATCGGGGATCCCTTTAATACTCACTGTTCAGTCTTCAGCAGTCACATTGCTTTAAGACAGGGACACCCTGGACAAGTCATAAGTCCATCACAAAGACAAACAAGTTAGACAAACATTGACATTTTCCCTTACACTTAGGGACAATTTAGAGATATCTGTGAACCAAAAATGCATGTTTTGAATCTGTGGGAGGAAACCAGAGTTCTCTGAGAAACCCCACATGTGCACAGAGTAAACGTGCAAACAGGAGGTCATCCTGCCACCTTCCATATAAGAGGCGACAGCTCTCACCACTGCATTGCTTTAGTGTGAATAAATAAATGACCAAACCACTGTCAGTTCTGTTCAGTAATGACCAGAACAGCCAAATCGTCAATTAAACATAGGGTTAAAGAAATGTGAAACTAACGAGGGTGATATAAATCAAACCATCTGACTTCACAAATCATCTTGACTAACAACAGGAAGCAAAACATAAAGGTGCAGAACTCATGAAGTTACACCAGAACCATCAGAGGAGCATTACAGCCAAACTTTCATCAGTGCCTTAAAGAGAACCAAGCAAATACTGTGTTGTACATATTTTAGTGAGTTTGAGTACAAACTGAATTTGTTTTTAAAGCTTGAGAACTGCTGAACTTTACTGATTTGTTGCAGACAAAACACACTTCTTGATGTGTTTGAGAACAATGGGCTGACACTCTGAAGTAATCGAGATTGATTCTTTTTTGGGGGAATATTGAAACTTTTTTTGTCCATTTAACTATTTGTAGCTATTCTTAAAGCAGAACTTGAAAAAATGCTGAAAGCAAGATATTAAAAAGTGTGAACATGTTGTAGTTTTATCAAACTTTTTATTCTGGTCATTATTGTAAAAGGCTTTTTGTAACAAAACATTAAAGATTTAATGATTATTTTTCAGATTATATATTTGTGTCTTCATTTGTTTGTGTTAACAAAACATGTTATATGTTATTGAACATTTTTATGAAATTTTAAAAAATAATCAACACAGGCACATTTGCATCTGGTCAACCAGATGACCACCTTGGCCAACCGAACTTAAACATTCAGTATAAGTCAGTCAGTTTTACAGATTTTGAGCTGAAAGTGGGTGTTGAAGCTGAAAGCCATCAATAGTTGTCATACAAGTAGAAATATGTTTAAGGTTTTGTGATTTTTTCTGATGTTCTATTCATCTTGTTTGCATATATTAGCACTAAAACAACTTGCGAGCTTCTTTGGCTTCATATAATAATCAAAATAACTTCAGTATTTTTGTGCAAAGCAGCTTTATTTTCACTCCTAAGGCAGGTATTTTTATAAGGCATCCTGTATTTACAGCCCCAGGTGTTGCTGAAATAACAACAGTGCTTACAAAACACACAAACAGCTCTAATTTAAATCCATGCAAAACATTCCCCTCATATCACTTGACTTCCTCTGACCCGTCATTCAAATGAGTCTAATGGCGACAGAACCACAGTAATATGTAAATAAACATTAATCTTTCATTTGAGTGTTAAAACATTCAGATTAATTTCTGTTTAAATATAAAACAGCAAAACAAAAAAAGAAAAATAAAAACACCTTATTGTCTGCCTACCTGCTTAGTTTTCAACCACCAACAATCATTAAAGAACTAGAGCATGTGTAAAAATGCTTCTAATAAATATTTAAACGCAAAACATTTAATCATAATTTTCATAACATTAGATTCCCTCTATCTGAGTCTATATTTGTAGATAAAGGAGAACCGTCACACATTATCTGTGTAAAAAAAAATGCTAATTTGCCGAACTGTCTAATTAACAACAAAATGTAAAAATTATAACAAAAGCTCAGAAAATAATTAGGTTATACAGTATTTGTTTGAAAACTTTTCAGTCATACAGTAAAAACAAATTCTTAATTTCATGCTTATGTTTGTGTCAGTGTTTAGCAATTTTAGTATAAAGATAAACTACTAGTTTAGAACAATTGTAAGCCTTTGTCCATTCTTATGCAATCGTGCATTTAGCTTAGACATTAAACCCCTCTGCAGCATTTTGGACCTTATAATCATTGGTCACCATTCTTACAGCACACTAATTTTCCTTTTCTGTGTAGAAAAAGCAGAGGTATTACCGTAGCGCAGGGCAGATTAAACCAAAGATCGGCTGTCATCAATAAACAATTCAACCTTTTTTTTGACTCGTATAATATTGCCCAGGCGAAGCACCATGAAAACCTCAGCATCAGCACTAACAGTATGGATGTAATGGTGTAAAATGCCCTCAGCTTTGACTGATTAACTCTCCTGATGCCTCCCTCCTGTTCCCCGGGGCCTGGATGAATCAAAACACAGAGAACAGAGAGGCTGCAGAAAGAAACAGTGATGAAGGAAAGTATTAAAAGACACAAATTTAAAAAGTTATAAAAGTCTTCCATAATCAACCCAGTCCAAACAACACAAAGCAGCCAGACACAACCAACAATCAGGTTTCTCATTCTGACTCCTCTGTCAGTTCTCAGCTTCAGGTAGGTGATGGGATGAACGGCAGCCAGGTAACGCTCTACACAAGTCAGGACATGAAAACACACCTCTCCAAACCAGACAAAAGAAAAAAGATAAAATCCCACTAAAAACAAAGGGTATGTTTTGCTATAAATAGCTATACAGCAGCTAAAATAGGCAAAGACACAAATCAGCTGTATAGTGACCAGGTGGTAGGTGAAGCAGTCAGAGTGACTCGTCTTTGCTCCAGAGGAGCTGGAGCGCTTCTTCTGCCATTGCTGGAAACCATGGTGGAGGATGATGATGCAGAAGGGCAGAAGGAGGAGGATGTAAATGATGAAATATGCTGTAACCATGAAGGAGCTTGGTCCAGATATGAAGCATAAAATGTCTAAAGGGTACTCTGCGTTGGAGAAAATGTTTGGCTGAAGAACAGAGTCATTGGTGAAGGACACACAGCCCACCGACATGCCTGGAGAGAATGAGAACCTTTCTATTAAATTGCTAAATGTGTTACTTTTCCTATCTTCTTTATCAAACTTTCTATTTGAAAGGAATTTCATTCATTTATCCATCCATTCATTCATTACTTATACCCACCTGATTCCAATAGAGTCATTGGTTCATTGTGGGGTTTCTGGCTGGTAGTGAAATGTGTTTTTAAGATATCAGGTTAGGTTACCACGTTTCATCACAATCCCTTTTATTTTAAAAGAAGGTAGCACAAAGTAAAACAGCATTATGTGACACAAATCTGAAACATGATTACCATTTGTTGATGTTAGACCATTAACAGAAAAAGCATGTTGTAAACTACAGTAGAGTAAAGGCAAAAACCCTCTTCTTAAATGACTTGAACACCAACCTTTTCTGGGTTTCTCAGCTTCCTCTGTTTGCGTCTATTCTTTGTTACTGATTTGCTCCAATTATTGTTTGGTGCTTTTGTGTTTCACAGACCCACTCCACCTTTCAGCACCACACAAGTAACATTCAAATACTGTTTATTTGCACTATAAAAACAGTGTCTGCATGATAAACTATCAAATAAAGAAACATCACAGAAATCTGCTGATGCAGACACAGGAACAAGCTTGCTACATATCATCACTTAAAAATAACATCATGACCCCCCTTAGCACGTTTGCCTTTGTGAAGTTCGGGTCCTCAAAATTCACAATGATCCTGCTGAATCCAAAACTGGATCGGTCGGACTCTCCCCTTCCAACACTGAATCATGAGATCAGAATAATAAACTAAAAAAAAACGGTACAAGTATTTTTTTTTTCAAATAAGCGTTTCAGTTTGATGAACCAACATGTCTCAGGACAATTTGGATGTGAAAACAAAAGTTGTAAACTCAGTGGTGCAAATGTGAGCACAAGGGGAATTGTAAAACTAATTAAATCAATTGGCAAAATGTCAACAGGAGAATTCCATACAAAAATGCTATTTTAGGAAAACTTCATATAGAAGAACTGTACATGAACTCTGCAGTTCATTCTGTCCATCTGTCATCTCATTCTGAGATGTGTTGCTGCCATAGAAAACATATTCTTAGTATAAAAAATGCAAATTGCTGGAAACGTTAGTTATTGGCAGTGGTGGGCAGCGCTAATTCAAAAGTTAGTTCTGCAAATCCTAAAGCACTAGTTAATTTATTTAGTTCCGCAAGTTCTAAAGCGCACGTCATAAAAATTTTAGCGGAAGCTAATTCAAATCCGCAAAATTGTCTCATTTCACCAGAATTTATAATTCCAGTGAAAACATGAACCATTCTTGCACAATGCTGCCAAGTAGTGGCAGAATCAATTGCTTTCAACCCATACCACATTTTGTCGTGGTTTGAGGAAGTGATTTACAGAAACAGACTTTTGACTCACGGTGTTAAAATAAAAACTTGTTGTGGATTGCATGTTCTGCTGCTTCTTGGTCATTTTTCTTGTGTTTATGGTAGGGCTTCAGTAAGACAGCATGCATTATATTAGTCATTTTAAACTGTTTATTGGAGAACTGAAGCGATGCATTCTGGATAAAGGACAAAGTAAAGGAAACCGTCTTCACTTCAAAATAAGAGCATGCATTTAAACTGTGCCGTGCATAGCTTCAATATGACGTGAGACGGCGGGTTGGTGGGTGAAGATGCAGTGTGTCATAAATTATTATAATACCTACCTCTACCCTCTCAAAGCTCATAAGTATATAAACAACAATTATGGCTGGATTGTTGGGGAAACGTTTATTTTTTTGTTAACGGTGGTTCTAGAAAAAGACGTGAACATCAACTGAGTAGGATTAAAGCAGCTGCTGATCTAGCTCTTTTAACTACTGGCCTCGGACAAAAATATTTTTAAACAAATGAAATAACGTCAATTAAAACAAACGTGTGTGTGTGTGTGTGTGTGTGTGTGTGTGTGTGTGTGTGTGTGTGGTCTTGTTTTTCCTACATCGTGGAGCCCAGTTTAAAGGAAAATGCAGCCTCGTGGAGACCGGATACTCCTGGTTGGGCCCAAAGCCTGGGCCCAACAACTTCGGAGACTGATTTTGGGTGTGGGTGTTGGGTTTAGACCAAGGTGTGAATTGAGTTTGGGTTAGTTTTAGGGTCAGGTAGGTACCTGTGAGGTTATCTTTAGGGTTGGTGGTCAGGGTTAGGAAATAAAATTAATGAGCCACGTGGATCCACCTCACCCATTGCAGGAAGGCCCTGCATCCCCCTGAGTAGTTGCTGGACTGAACTACTCCTCCATTTGAGCATGAGGCCACTGCTGAACCTCGGCTCCTGTTTGCTTGTGATCGGCTGATCACATATGCTTTTAAGAGAAAAAAGAGAGAGAAACTGAACCATTACACCTGAGCTGAAGATGGCTAGGTGCATTTTTGCTAGACTATTTTTGATCCTCACTCTCATCCCATTCACCTGTGGGCATGTTCCAGAACTGATTAAGCGAGATGCCCCCCACCCACCCGTTTTGAAAGCACATTCCACTTGGATCAATGACTGTACACACGGTCCCAATATTTCTGTGACAGCGGGCACAACAAGCACAAACCCGTGTGAACCCGTGTGACTTTTTTCACTGTTCTGACATTACTGTTATGATCTGGGCTGAAATGTATGTCTGTTACAGCGTTCCTGATGTGTGCCCCGCCTGCAGTTCCTGGTCAGAGCTGACTGGGGGTACGCACTTGAAAATGATGTTTCTAACATTAAAAACAGGGTTAAAATATGGAAAGTTAACACTTCTCCTGCCATAATGTTTCACATTGAAAATGCTGTTTTATCTGACAGGTTTTTACACAATATGTGCTTATCTCACTGGCTATGATGCTTGTGCACCTTTCTGGCTATCAGTTCAAGTCCCAAATGTTATCTCCAAGTTATCTCCTGTTTTCAGGTCTCTAGACACTGGTTTTCCGGGAGGTGCTGACTATTACCCTCCTGTTCTTGCTGGTATGGCGTCAAGGTGGCAATCTTTGGTGGAACACAGTGAGGTCTATTCTGCATACTGCTGGCTTAAACACTTCCTGTTATGCCTGTACTTTGTTTCCACATGATGCAAGTATGTCTCTTCCTGTTAGACCTCGTCCTTTGAACTCTACTGAATTCTTGTGTGCTCTGATCGTGATGACTCTTCCTTTCTTAAAGGGGTCCAACGGCTGGACTTTTGCTAGAACAAACCTCCCAGCATTATGTAGGGGTGAGTTATTTATTCAAATAACTTATCCACATCTTCTCATAACAAAGTTATAAGAG
>NW_013952952.1:196368-205975 GCF_001266775.1 Austrofundulus limnaeus
CAGTAAAAATAAAACAGTGATTTATAAAAACACAATGAAAATGAAAACATGGTGATGATTTCTGTGCTTCATTCATTCATTCCTCTTTTTAGGCTCTTTTCATCATTATGATTAACAAATGCTTTAAACATCCTTAGTTAAACAATAAATGAATCATGAACAGAATAGATTGTTTCTGTTCATATCTGATTAAGAGAACTGAAGTCCTCGTGTGTAAAATGACCCATCATGGCCTAAAATAAGAGTTCAGCAGTTCCTGCCAATTCTCAGGCCTGTGCGAGACCTGCTTTGAGGCAGTACTCCTGTTTCTTCACTCGAGATGACCCCTACACTTGTGAACACGTGTCTCATGTTGCCATCAGAGCCAAAAATAGCAGTTTTCTGCGCACTGATCACTTTTCTTTATTTGAACCAGTAGACACTGTTCATCCTTCCTACAGCTCAGTGTATCATCCTTTTTGTGTTCACAGAGCACGGAGCCCTGATAGGCTTATTCTTGGTGAGACAGAAGGCTGCCTTCACACTGTTGACAGCACCTGTGCTCCGCCCTCTTTTGGCATCTCTCCCTGCATTGTTCACCGTGCGCCTTCTAGAATTAAGTCCCACAAACTCTCTCCAACGTTTGCTGTTCAAGCCTATCTTCTAGCCTGGCCTGATGACCTGGGAGTAGGATGTCCTCAGGATTTTGTCTGGTTATGTGGTAGACACTATTACCAAGGTATTCCACCTAAATGGTCAGGTACTTGCACTTTAATTGAACTGTCTCCTGCAATCACAGTGCTAGATCAGCTTATTTACTCCACTCATCACTATCTTCAGTTTGTGCCTTCATCTTATGGTGATCATAGGTCAAAAAGGTCAATTATGGTTTCTACAGGTGAAAAAGTAGCAGGTGGCATTTTTCCTTGGTGGGGTACAGTTTGTTTTCAATTGGTTTATAAGTTAGATTCTTTGCACACTCGTCTGGAGAACTTAACTGCTTTTGTTGAGGAAAGCTTTTCTGCATTGTCTCCTTTTCTGGTCGCTTCAAGAAATATGCTCCTTCAGCACCACATGGCTTCGGATCTTTTATTGGCTTTGCAGGAAGGACTCTGTCAAGTCATCGGTCCGATGTGCTGCTCTTACCTCTCTGACATTTCCGGAAACATTTCTATGACAACTGATCATCTTAATGGTCTACTCACAGAGATGAAAGCAGAAGACACCGTTTCTCCCCCCGCCTGGAATTGAATAGACTGGTTTGCAGATGGTGGTGGGGGGGGGGGGGTCTGGTTGAGAAGATTGTTGGTCCCCATTGGCTCATTTTTGTTTCTACTTCTCATTCTCTCATGTTGCGTGGTACCTGCCTTCAAAAGGTGCCTAGCAAACCTGTTCACATCCACCTTGCTGAAACACTCTCATCAGAACATGGTTCTTCCCCAGGGCAGGACACAGATGCCCCTGCTTCCTGTCGCATGGCTGGAACCACTCAGTTTCAGTGGTACTTCTTTTTTATCTATTAAAAAAAGTTTCAGTGGTACTTTTGACACTGTGAGATTTTAGAACAGGTGGTTGTTTTGTTTTTTTTCCCTTTATTTTTTTATTTGGTTTTGCTTGTTTATTTTATGGTTTTCTAGTGTTCCTTCTGTGCAGCTTCCTGGTAAAGTTCAGGTGGTTGTCAGCTGAGTCTCCTGGAGGCTCCTCCCACAACAGTCACAGTTTTTGTTTGCTTGTTCATTTCAAAGTTTGTGGTAAGCTGGGGAGGGGGTATTCTGCTACCTGGAGCCTAGTTTGCCACAAAGACATATTTGAGGGTCAATTCACCTGTCTGGGTTGTTGTTAAGGTCCGGGAGATGAGATTTGCTGTCTAACAACATCTATGTCATCACAGAAGGACTAGATTTAGGCTTACTTTAGATTTAGGCTCCGAATACAAAGAGGAGGGGAGAGCCTCTCTTTAGATCTAAAGGTTTTTAGGTTTAGCTTTTGTTTATTTGGGTTTTGTTTTATTTTGTTTTTCTTTTAATTTTGACCTTTTGTTTTCTTTTTATTTTCCCTTTGATCTTTTATCATTTTTTAACTTTTTCTCTTCGGCATCCCGTCAATCTCCTTTCAGTGCACAAGCCAGTTTATAATGCCAGTATTAATAAAGTTTTGAGTTCTTGCCTTTTGAACTCTGTGATTTTTCATTAAAGGTGATTTTGAATTTTGTATTTTTTTTATTTTTTCTTAGCTTTTAAAGTCTCAATTACTTTTAAAGTGATTACATTACATTTGCATTTTATCTTAGGTTTTTAAGTTTTGATTTTTTGATTTTGGGTGTATCTTCATGTGGAATGTTTGGGGGTGGAGTAAAGTTTTCCTGAATGGGGTGGAAAATCATTTTAACTGTTTTTAATGACATTATTTCTTCAATTGTTCTAAGGTTCATTAAAGTTTTGTGATCTTCATTTATCATTTGTTGTTTAGCTTTGTCTAATCTATTATTTCAGAAGTAAATGCCTTCAGCATCTTCTTTGATTTACCTTGTCCTAATTTGCATTACTTAAGGTTCATTTATTGACAACTTGTTGTTATTAAGTTAACACTTTATCCAAGATAAGATTCTGATGGCACATAAGTGGTACATGTCATCTAATTCACTGGGAGGAAGAACTTGTGTTGTGATACCTTGTTGAATTTTGTACTTTTAAGTTTTTTAAATTTTGACATTTTTTCACTGATTCTTCAGAAGAATAAAAAAAGTTTCATTTATCATTTATGACTTTTTCCTATTGTATCTTGCTTTTGTTGAATAGCTATATAAATTTTTGGTCATCACATAAATTGCACTATTTTCCTCATTTTGCATTGTACTTGTTAATTTTTACATTTGTGTTTAGACATATAATATTTATTACTTTTAATTTGGATTGATTAGTGATTAACCAAGAGGAGGGATTGCTATGGAATAATTATATAACTCTCCAGTGTACCTTGACATTGTCATTACTCTCTCTCATTTGATAACTGGATTTGGCTGTTTTAATCTGTTTGCCCTAGACTTCAAGACGCCGGCAATGTGTGATCTCTCTTATTTTGATAAGGTATTTCCTAAGCTGGAGCTCTGTCATTGGTTAGACGTTTACAGTTGTCGGACTATGATTCGTTGTGAGCATGTTACAGGATGTTATATCGTTGGCTGCTGTTTGCTGACGAGGAAGCGACAGCTTGACAGACTTCTGTGATCGGCCTCTGTTTGTTGTTGCTCCATTAAAATAATTGTGATGGCCATACACACAGACTTTTTGCATTATTCTACGTGTTTCTGCATTTTTAATAAATCCTGCCATGACAGATTCCATCATTTTTTTATTATCTCCGGATAGCTGTGTCATCCCTTCACTGAGTTGTTTCATGGTTTCCTTCAGCTGATGGTTTTCTGAAGCAAGCGATTCTACCTGATTCTGACTAAATTCAAGTGATAGCTTCAGGCTCTGGAACTCCTTATGGAGGACCTTGACTATTTTAATAAACTTAATAAAACTTTAATAAACTTTACATTGCATCATTTTTACATCCATCCATCCATTTTCTGTACACGCATATTCCTTTTCAGGGTCACGTGGGTCACTGGTGCCCATATCCAGCAGTCACAGTGCGAGGGGCGGGGTACACCCTGGACAGGTCGCAAGTCCATCACATTTTTATATTAAATGGTTATTTACATGGTGATCTATGGTTACCTAAAATGAGACCAAATTGGTCTGTGGTTTGTTAGTAATGACCCATGTGAAATGTGATGCAAAACAGCAGGCATAACAAGGCAGAGTTAACTGATCAGAATGTAAAGTGTGTAAAATCAGAAAAAAAATAAAACGTAAACACTTATTTCGAACTTAGGTCGTTTGACGTTACATAACTAGCCAAGCATTGCAAGTAGTTAAATTGAACTGATGTGTTGATTGAAAAGAACACACAAGAGGTTTTGAAACATTTTATTAATTTGTCAGAAATACAGTCCCAACAATGTAACATGTTAGTGAAACAGCAATGTGTTGAAAACAGGATTTCTAGTTACCATTTTTACCCCGGCGACATTTTTTATGCATGATTGTTTTTTTTTTTTTCAACAAACACTCTAAAAATAAACTACAAACCAATGGGCCAAAGTAGACTTATTTGGAAGTTGTGGCCAAAAACTGTGGTTTATCTTACAAGTTGTTTTCTCACCAAAACCAATATCATCCCAAAGATGATTTAAACACTTACAGAAAAAGTTATTTTTATAATTCACTAAAGGCTCTCAGTCAATACAGACATAAAACTATGTACACATTAAAGACTAAAGAAAATAATATTGGTTCGGCAATGAGATAAATTGAAAGATTATTTTGGACTGTTTGGTTCCAAATAATCATGTTTTCTTTGCTTTGACATAACCTACCCTCTGAAACATTGTAGACTTTAAAATCATTGGTCCTCTTTCTTACAGCACACTAATTTCCCTTTTTTGTGTAGAAAAATCAGAGGTAAAGTCACACTACAAGGGAGAGTAAACCAAAGGTCAGCTGTCATAGCCAGACAATTCAAACTTGGTTTTGACTCGTATAATACTGCCCAGACGAGACCCCATGCAAACCATACCGTCAGCACCACCACTATGGATGAAATGGTGTAGAATGCCCTCAGCTTTGACTGATTAACTCTCTTGATGCCTCCCTCCTGTTCTCTGGGGCCAGATTTAATCAAAACACAGAGAACAGAGACGCTGCAGCAGGTGACAATAATTAAGCACAGTAATAAAAAGAAAAAATTTAAAATGTCATAACTATTTTCCATAATCAACCCACTCCAAACAACGGAAAGCAGCCAGATACAGCTAACAATCAGGTTTCTCATTCTGACTCCTCTGTCATTTCTCAACTTCAGGTAAGTGATGGGATGAACGGCAGCCAGGTAACGCTCAACACAAGTCAGGACATGAAAACACACCTCTCCAAACCAGGAGAAAGCAGAAAAATAATAACCCATTACAAAAAGGTTGTATGTTTTGCTATAAATAGCTATACAGCTGATAAAACAGCTAAAGACACAAATCAGCTGTATAGTGACCAGGTGGTAGGTGAAGCAGTCAGAGTGACTCGTCTTTGCTCCAGAGGAGCTGGAGCGCTTCTTCTGCCATTGCTGGAAACCATGGTGGAGGATGATGATGCAGAAGGGCAGAAGGAGGAGGATGTAGATGATGAAATATGCCGTAACCATGAAGGAGCTTGGTCCAGATATGAAGCATAAAATGTCTAAAGGGTACTCTGTGTTGGAGGAAATGTTTGGCTGAAGAACAGAGTCATTGGTGAAGGACACACAGCCTACCAACATGCCTGGAGAAAAAATAAGTGTCAGTCAAATTCATGTGTTACTGTTAACACAAAAAAATATGTTATAATTTGATCAAAATCCCCTTTATCCATTACTTATGGCATGTTCTAAATTATTATTTTAAAAAATGCTATTACTGAGATGATTGGTGTTTTTTCCTTAGCTCCCTCTGCCTCCTTGATGACAGCTGTGAGTGAGTTCTGCTGATTAGCCCTGATCCTTTACAAGGCTCACTCCACGTTTGGTCCATGCTGATGTAGCATCGCTACTTGTTAAATGTGTAAGCCTCATAGAATAATTGTAAACAAAGTTATTGCATTTAATCCTGCCTCTGCTCTTGTCCAGGACCAAGTTTTTTGTTGTTACCACACACTGTCGAAGAGGATTATCACCACGTTCACCACCTGCACTGTTGGAAAGTATAAAGAGAAGTCACGCTCACCTATCCACCTACCTGAGTTGGGTCACGGGTCACTTTGCTGAAGATTGGAGTTCCTGGACTGAGTCTCACCCTGTCGTGTTGGATGAGCCCTGCCAAAACCTGCAAGAGAAAATTACTAACTTCATTAATACATCTAATAAAGGAAATCTCTCTGAAACATTGGATTTACCACTCGCTCTGCTTCCCCTCACAGCCCTGGGTCCAGGAAGAGACTGCACCTGTAAAATAAAGAACAAAAAGAAAACATAAATATAGGTCCTCTGGATGGGTTCTTCTTTATTGAAACATTTTATCTCTCCTCCAAGAGACTTCTTCAGTCTGATGAGTTTCAGGTGAACTCAGCCTCATAAGCCCTGCCTCCACCTGGACAAACAAGTTAGTCGTATGCAAAAGAGGGCCATCGACTAACAATAGGCTTGATTGGCTCTATTGTTCATAGAGGGTCATGTGCCCCACCACCTGACCCGTGTCATGTTATGTATATGTAGTGAATGCAAGCGGGGGTTCAGCATCCCTTGTTTTTGTCTCTCTTTCCCTCTTTGTGTTGGTTATCATTGGGGCCCTGATTCACACCTTTTGCTCACAGGGGGCGGAGTCATACTTGCAATAACAGTTTTGTAGGAGGAGGACAGCTGGACATGAAGGCCTCCACCTCTGTTTAATGGTGGACGTTTTTTCTTCACAAAGATGGCTTCCTTTACTCCTCTCTCAAAGCAACCTTCCTCTCTATCAAGGATGAAAACATCTTCATCCCTGAAGGAGTGACCGCTGGCCTGTAGATGAGTGTAAACTGCAGAGTCCTGACCCAACGATGTAACTCGTCTTTGCTGGCTCATTCTTTTGAACAGTGGCTGTTTTGTTTCCCCAATGTATAACTGATCACAGTCCTCCTGACACTTAACAGCATACACTATATTACTCTGTTTTTGCCAGGGAACTGGATCTTTGGGGTGAACTAATCTTTGTCATAATGTGTTTTGGGGTTTGAAAGTCACTGGGACGTCATGTTTAGAGAATAAATGTCTCATTTTCTTTTAAACTCCTGCCACAAATGGAATGATGACTGGTTTGGGTCTGGGTTTAGTGTCTTCGTTTTCAGTTGGTTGTTGGCTTGAATCCTGTTTGGGTTTCTTGACTGCTTTCAGAAAAGCCCAGTTAGGATAACCACACTGCTCCAGAGCTTGTCTTGTGTGTGACGTCTCTTTCTCCCTGGCTCCTGTGTTTGTGGGGACACTGTCTGCTCTGTGGTACTGAGTTCTTATGACTTCTACCTTGTGTTCCAGTGGGTGATGGGAATCAAAATGCAAATACTGGTCTGTATGGGTGGGTTTGCGATACACGTCAGTTTCCAACTGTCCTCCATCGGAAACTGAGACATCACAGTCCAGGAACGCCAACCTGCCATCTTTTACATCCTCTTGTATGAACTTTATATATTTATCCACAGAGTTGATGTGATCAGTGAAATGTTGGACTTCCTGGGATTTAATTTTAACTAGGTGTCATCAACACACCTGAACCAATGGCTTGGTGGCGTCCCTGTAAAGGACATCAGAGCTCTCTTTTCCACCTCCTCCATGTACAGGTTTGCAACAATAGGGGAAACGGGGAGCCCATAGCACACCCATGTTTCTGCCTATAGTATTGCCCCCACCCCATATGTGAAATAGGTTGATTCCAGGCACAGTTTCAGAAGTTGACACAGTTAATCTGTGGAAAGAGTGGTTCTGCTGCTAAGAGTGGTGTCTGATTTTAATCTTACACAGACCACATCCACTGCCTTATCAACAGGAACGCACGTAAAGAGTGATTTGAAGTCAAAAGAGACCATAGTTGCATCCGTCTCCATGATGACATCCCTCACCTTGTTCACAAAGTCCATGGAGTTCTGCATGCGATGATCTGAAATGCCAACTAATGGACCAAGTACTGACGCTAGATATTTGGAAACATTGTAAGTGACTGAGTTAATCATGCTGACAATAGGTCTTACCGGAACATCCTGTTTGTTAATTTTGGGTAAACCATACAGACTAGGAATGGCCTCACCTGGGTACAGTGTGTGGTACAGAATGCGCTTAATAGCCTTGTTATGGGGCACATGACCCTCTATGAACAATAGAGCYAATCAAGCCTATTGTTAATCAATGGCCCTCATTTGCATGTGACTAACCTGTTTGTCCATGTGGAGGCAGGGCTTATAAGGCTGAGTTCACCTGAAACTCATCAGACTGATGAAGTCTCTTGGAGGAGAGACGAAACGTTTCACTAAAGAAGGATCCATCCAGAGGACCTACTTATTTTTTTCTTTTTGATTTTTTCTACCTGGATTACTGAGATGCATCAGGACAAAATAAACTACACTTACTTTTTGTTAAACTGTCTCAGTGTGAGCTTTCTTGGTTCCGCTTGTCAGGTGACAATTCTGATCTTGTGTCCATTACAAAGTAAAATCTTAAATACAACAGGACTATGTGCACAAATCATTTTTTTATAATAATTTACATATAAAAACAGTTTGATATTGACAACAACAGAAAAAAAGTCCAAACTTTGCAATTATTTTTTTTAATGTACGCTTGACGACTAACCTTTTCTGCGTATTCAAACTTCTTCCTTTTGCTTCTAATCTCTGCCGATTATTTGCACCAAATATTCTGTAGCACTTGTGTTTTACAACCTCGCTTCACACAGGTAAAATTCAAATCTACTGTAGTTTATTTGCATCACAAAACCAACGACAAACCAGTGTCCAGATAATAGTCTATGAAATGAACTTTCATCTCTCTCCAGACATTCTACCTAGAGATTGCCTGCTTCATCCATTTTTATGCATTTGCATACAGAGTACTTTGGAAACAAACAACTTGAACTTTTATTGTACTGTTTTTGTACGAGCTGCCACCGTTTCACATGAATAAAGTTGCAAAACAATTGCAAAACCTCAGAATGAGGGAATTCAGGGCTGAACTCTAAAATCTAAAAAAGAAAACATTATTTGAACAATTGTTTTTTAATTTTCTATTTCTCATACTTGTGTTTTAATGAGACTCATTTGGAAAAAAAATAGCTTTGTGTTTTATTCTGTTCCTCATTCCATCTCTTCTGTCATCGAAACAATTACAGGAAAAAATGTCATTTGCTTACTAAGCGACAGTACTGAACATTTTGACCAAAGTTTTTTTAAGTCATAGAAATGTTGAAAAGCCTCACTTACATGTTAAATACAATTACCAAAGAGTATAAAATAATTTCACTCATGGAAGGAAGGAATTTCCTTATATTTATGACATAATGTAAATGCAGAAATATATTAAATAAACTTACTGACACCAGCATCATTATTACACAGGAGCCAATGCAAATAAAACCACATTTAAATCGTATTTAGAGTTAGAGGCTGTGCGAAGCTGCAAAAAACAACCAGGACTTTATTTCTGGTACATCTGGAGGACAAACTCACCCCAGAAACAACCAGCTTTAAGGTTGGTATTTTAAAATACTTTAGAATTTTTATTAAATTCAAAATTACAAAAGTTGAAATTACTGAAATCAACAGTTGTACACTTGTTGTACTGTATTTTTTTCTTTATTTAAAAGCTGTACCAGTGTTTTTTCGGAAAATCCAAAAACCACCTCGAGCGAGCATTTAAATTTTTTGCGAAATAGAGGACTTTTTCATGAATTTGGACATTTCCATCCTGCCTTTCTAATGTGATACTTCAAAATGGGCATGAAAAACTTTGATGTAAACATGGCTACAACGGCAACATCCGTTCAACCCGCTAATGAACCCCCCTACACACACACACACACACACACACACAC
>NW_013952952.1:205991-208401 GCF_001266775.1 Austrofundulus limnaeus
ACACACACACACACACACACACACACACACACACACACACACACACACACACACACACACACACACACACACACTGAGCCCATGAGACTCCCCAGATTTACTCAATCACTCATCCTCACTTCCAATAAACTAATGAACTCACTTTGTGTGACACAGATCCTGTTAGTGAACAAGAACAATACATAAGGATAAGGATGATGTAATGAATTGTTGGGTGACAGAACTGAACTTCTTGTGTTGCAGATTGGTGAAAATAAACTAGGAGTTTTTAAGACGTGACACCAAAACAAATTTTACAACCAAAAGAGTACATAAAAATAAAATTGTTTACTATTGTTTTTTGTTTAACTAATTTATATTCTTGTTTCGTCGTAACGTTTTACAGACATGTTGGAAAACATTTCTTCTGTCGTCCTGTCCTATCACCCACAACTTCCTCCTACCAGTTTCTTCCTGGCAGAAGACCTACTATGTTTCATCTACAGACCGAGCTCCTTCATCTTCATCGCATTCTACCTGACAAACTTCTTCCTCATTTCCCCTCTCATCATCCTCATCATCTGCTCTGCTCTCAGAGAATGGCAGCAGAAACGCACCTCCACCACCTCTTCATCAGCAATGAGTCACTTTGACTGTTTTACCTACAACATTGTCATCATGGAGCTGCTTGGTGTTTTCAGGTGTGTTCCATACTGTTATGGAATTTACACAGAAAATGTCATATCCGTATTTGTGGGGGGGCTTCTTTCCTCCTTCGTTTGGTATGGAGAGACTTCCATTCATGTCTTAACATGTGTGGAGCGCTACCTGGCTGTCGTTCACCCCATCATCTACCTGGGCCTGAGAAATGACAGGGGGACCCGGATCAGGAACGTCAGCCTTTGCTGCGCCTGGCTGTTCTGTTTGATACGGATGGGTTTGTTTGTCCTGAGAGAAGTGTTTCTCATCATCGATTTCTGTCTCTTGGTGTTATCGTTGCTACTCATAGCTTTCTGCAGCCTCTCTGTACTTTTTGTGCTGATTCGTCCGGGTCCAGGAGAGCAGAGCAGTGAGAGGGTGGACCCGTCAAAGCACAGAGCCTTTTATACCATTGTATCCATACTGGGGGTACTGACCCTGAGGTGTTTTGCGAGTCTGGGTTGGAACGTCATGTTTGCATCAAGGAAAGATCGGGACTGTTTGCTCATGGCGTGCGTGATCTGGTTAAATGTGCCGACCAGTCTTGTGTTACCGCTGCTGTTTCTACACAGAGCAGGAAAGTTTAGGTGTTGTAAAAACTATTTCCAGTGATACCCCTTACCCCTTAAGGCAGGATGTCAAAGAGTAACGATTGAAGTCATTTAGTTACTTTTTTTTGGGGGGGATGCTGAAGATTTTATTTTTCAACTTTATTGTCATGTGATATCTTGTAAAACTGTATGGACAAATAAAACCTCTGAACATCATCAGCTGCACTGATAGTCCAGCCCAGAACCCTATAGAGAGAGAGTTGCGACACTCTTTGAACTAGCCGACACACGGTCACGTGGTTCATGGAGCTCTCTTCCGAACAGAGCAGCACCGTCAGTCTGTCTGAGCGGACAGAACTCTGAAAACTACTACTTTTTAACTTTCCCCGTGACTTTCAGGAATTATTGATCCATAATGAACTAATGACTGGTTACTTCACTGACTACACATTTTATCAAAGCATTTACTGCAGGGACATTTTTTACTGTTTTAATGAGGGAAACGAGACTGCATCTAGAACACATACAGACTACAGATGGATAAAAAATAAGCATCTACAATACTCTGATCAATATAAGCATGTCTACACTGGTTTACAATAACATTATTTATATTAAAAGTGGAATAACAATACCCATTTTAAAGCTTTCTGGTGTTAGCATGCTAGCACAAATGCTATACCTGTTTAACATGCACTGTAAAAAATGAAATGTTGGATTTACTTAACCATGTTATATGACCTGGTTCCACTTAACTGAGTTGAGTAAGTTCAAAGCAATATACCAGTTTTTTAACCAAAGAACATGAGCATGTTGCTTTGAATTTACTCAACTCAGTTAAGTGGAACCAGGTCAYATAACATGGTTAAGTAAATCCCACATTTCATTTTTAGAGTGTGCAGATAAGAGCTCTGCTCCAACTTATACCTTCAGATCTACTGCCTACAACAAAATAATGTTTACATGATTTACTGTTCCAAACAACTCATGTAGCAGACATCAGTCTGTTATCTCTACCTGCTGTCAGACATGATGAGCCGAGTGGCAGAGTTCAAATAAATGAATTATATTAAGTTTTAAAAGACATGGATGAAAAAAATTGTATCTTCAGATTCTGACTGAATCAATTCTGTTTAATTTAAATAATAAATCAATTTAATTTTGGTTTTTAATGTTAACTG
>NW_013952952.1:208751-222519 GCF_001266775.1 Austrofundulus limnaeus
TGCTGTTCCAACCACGTTTATTTATCGCCCAGAACCAACGAGCAGGAAGGACCCTGCAGTGAGAAGAACTTCCACTGTCTTCTTCTTCTCCTTCTCCTCCTCCTCTTCCTCCTCCTCCTCAGAAGGTCGGGTACATCTTTAAGGAAGTTCCAGAACATCATGGATCCTGTAGAGACAGAGAGCAAGTCTGTAAAAACCACCATGCTCATGTCCTGATGTACAAAAAACAAACATCAGATTCCTCATGCTGAGACTAATAGAAGTAAAACATGTTTTTAATAATAATAAAGTGCTGTCCAGTGTTGGCCATCTTAAAGCCAGGTAAGAAAAATAAAAATCAGTAATACCAGTTAGCATCTTGTACCAGCACCAAACACCAGCACATAAGTCCCTTAACATTCATCATTTTCAGAGGTGTCAAAAGTATTACCATTCATTACTTAAGTAGAAGTATCTATACTTCTAAAAAACTAATTTTTTCAGAACTAAATTAATCACGTCGGTCTCACAGAACTAAAGATAGTTCAGTAACCACTACTTAATTTATAAAATTATCAACTTTCAGAATATAAACTGTGCTGAATATTTTAAAAGCTGAACTCAACAGACTGAAATAGTCCCGTTTAATCTCATCATTACTCGTCATGCTAACAACGAGCTAGCTGCAGCTGCTGTAATGCTAACTGCATAACTAACTAGTTAACACGGTTAATCAACTAAAACTGACTACAACACACTGTGGTACAGAACAGTCAGATAACGCCACACAATGGCAAAAAATGTTGTATTTACTTACTGGAGAAAACACCTCAGAAGTACCAAGAATGAACTGCGCTCAATGGAGCCTCTCGCTCTGTTTGGAACTATCTGAGGCTCCATGAACCACGTGACTTCTGCATTCCATTCTTTCTATGGAAGTCAATGGGAGTGTCGCAACTCACTCTCTGTAGGGCTCTGGTCCAGTCTATATATGCTCCTTCTTGCAAGAATAAAACTTACCCTTAGAATTGATTAAATATAACCCTAACAGTGTATGTTTTTTAATTCAATAAAGTTTATTTTAGAAAAGCTGACATTTGTTTTCATTTTATCCATTTAACTTTCATTTAACTAGAAAATATCTTAACATTAATGCTTCCTTTTTAATAGAAACCTGGTCAGCAAGACCTAAATAAAAAGTGAGGAAAACAAACTAGGCATTTTCAAACTAGTGCCTGGGTGTTTTTTTTCTTTTTTTTCTTTTTTTTTTCTTTTTTTGCCATTCAATACAACACCATAGTTTATTTCTCTAAATCAGTGGTTCTTAACCTGGGTTCGATCGAACCCTAGGGGTTCGATGAGCCAGTCTCAGGGGTTCGGTGGAGCCTCTGCCACGGAGGTAAAGACACACTTGTGTAAAGTTGTGATGACATACCCCACTTGGCCATCACTTGCTGTCAGAGAGATTTCTTGGCCAGTCAATGCTGGCCCCAAAAAAGTATTTTGTGGATTCAAAATGACAAAAAAATAAACAAATTAACTTTAAAATAATAAAAAGTTATTAAAATGTTAAATTCTTAAAAAAAATCCTAATTCATTTTTATCAGTAAAATAGTAAAAAAAATATTTTTTGGGTGCTGAAATTTTTATGGGGCCAAAATATTTTTTTGGGTCCAAGATAAAGTCATACTGTAATTTGTTATAAGTTCATGCACTGTGTTGGTTTTGTCCTTTGAGAAAGGTGATGTTCATGTACGGCTCATTTTATACACCAGTAAAAAAAACATATACCTATGTCTTCAATTTGGAAAAAAAAATCATATTTTATTTATCACTAAAAAGGGTTCAGTGGATGCGCATACGAAACTGGTGGGTTCGGTACCTCAAAAAAGGTTAAGAACCACTGCTCTAAATGAATCTTATACATTTTAAAACAACTTGAAAATTTTATTTATTCAGCAGTTTTTCATCAAAAGTTTTTCAGATGTTTGTTCATGCAGGTGTTTGTTAGATTTTTTTTTTTTTTTTTTTTTTTGCCTTTGACAAATTATAGTGACATGTATTCAAATAAACCCTAACTGAATTCAGTAAACTCACGGTGGGGTGCAGCTTCACTTTAAACACGCTGCAGAAGTCAACAGTCAGCAGAGGAGAGCTCAAATAGGAGAACACAGAAGGAGGAAAAGTCAGGACAAATTACGAATATGGTTAGTGGTTTTAATGCTGACATAAGAGAAATGTTTTCTAGAATAAATGTTGGAAGCTGGACTTTGGGCTGGAGGTTAGTCTGTTGTACTATAAACTGTACCAGGTTATCCAAAACCAGTAATGGTAATGCTCTGTCAAAAAAAAAATACATTTTACTAATGTCTGTGTGCAAATATGTTAGAACTGTGTTTACCTTTGTGTATGTAGAGCTGCTGTATAACAATATTATATTCTCTGTAAAAATGCTGACTTGTTTGTATGTGCATGAAAAACTGCATTCTAGCCTGTTCACAACACTTTGCCCATACTTTAGATATTTAATGCATTTTTTATTGTCTATTTGTCTTATAGATATCTATAAACATTCATTCAACCTCCAATTATTCCCTTCCTGTTCCCAACAATGTTTTTGAAAACTCCATCATCCATGTTGACACCTCCTGCTACCTCGTCAAACCAAGCTCTCTAATCTTCATCCCTTTCACCATCGTCAACATCGCTCTCATCCTCCCACTTTGCATTTTTATTTTCAACCACGGATTCAAATGGTGGCGACAAAGTCGTTCCAACTCCTTTGCAGCAGCCATGAAACACTCGGACTTCTTCACCTACCACTTAGCTTTCTTAGAGCTAATTAGTGTTTTCGGGTGTTTCCTTTGTTTTTGTAGTTTCTGCGGGAATTACCCCCAAATATTAGTGGTTGCTATCATTTTCTTTGCTTTTACCTCTTTTGGAGAGACTTTCTTTCACATCCTGACTTGTTTGGAGCGTTACCTGGCTATTGTTCATCCCATCTTTTACCTGAGCCTGAGAAATGAAAGAGGGATCAGAATCAGAAACATCACCATTGTCTGCACCTGGCTGCTCTGTGTTTTTGGGTTTTGTTTGATGTTAACAATCAATTCGATAATTATCAGTTCCCTCATGGTGATGTTAGTCATAACAACCATGGTTTTCTGCAATCTGTCAATCTTTCGTGTCTTGGTTCGTCCCGGTCCAGGGAAACGGAGCAGGGAGAAGGTTGACCGATCTAAGATGAGGGCATTTTACATCATACTGACCATAATCGGAGTGCTGGTACTGAGGTTTTCTTGCAACTTGGTTTGGATATTACAATTATTTACCCGAGGGGAAAATAATTGTTTTACTGTAACAATGAATTTTTGGTTTAATCTTCCCAGCAGTCTGGTGCAACCTTTATTGTTTTTATTCAGAGAAGGAAAATGTTTTTGTCAAAAAAATAGCACTGAAAGCAGAAAGTGACAACCTATGATACTAAACTATATTGATAAAAAAAACTGTAGAGAAATATAATCAAAAAACTGAATTCTGTTTACCCTTTGTTGCATTTCATCCCTTCTTTACCCAGCTTCCATTCACTTTTTGTATTTGCATTGTGTCCAATACAGTCCAGGAAACAAATGCATAAATACTCTTTAACCTTAATGCATCAATGGTTTATTGGCAGAAAGATATTTATTATTATTTATCAATAATGCACATTACATTGAAAGCTTTTGTTGTATGTTAATATGAAGTTGTTTGTCATTACAGTTTTTACACTAATTCATTGTAAAGCTAAAGAAGCATCATAACCTGGATATGCTGTGGAATAATAAAGATTAAAATACTACAGTACATACCACAGGATTTTGTTTTTATACTTTTATTCAAGCATTTTTGGGCACAACACCTTCAGTTTTCTTTAACACATTTTAAAGAGCAAACAGTCTGTTGTTCTAAAACAAAACAAAACAGGTATAAATGATGCAGTTTAAACAAAACAACCACATTAGTTGGGTAAGGCTCACAGGTTCTGACTCTCTTTTCACACAATTATAATCCTGTCCAGTTAATTTAATGGACTGTTAGAACAAACTACAGCTGAACTGGCAATGGTTTGCATCTCCACTTATCATCCATCCATTCATTTTCTTTACAAGCCTTATTCCCAGCATTTTTTTGGGGAGCTGGTGATTATCACCAGTGGTCTTTAGGTTAGAGGTGGGATAAACTCTCAGCAGGGTCACTGCAGAAGCCGGGGCCAGTAATCCATCCTGCAATACACTGAAGATTATTGACACTACTATTATTCATGAGTTTATATCAATATTAGCCAAACCAAATAGATTTGCATGGAAATCGTGCCTCTTTTACAAGGATTGCAAAAAGAATGATAGTTGAAAAGGTCACTCTAAAATAACAATATAACACACTTGTAAAAGAACACAACGTATCACTCTAAAATTTGTTTAGTTACAAATGCTCCGTTTTTAACACTTCAGTGTCAACTGTATTCTCAGGTTGGCTGGCCTTATCTACATGCCCGTTTCAATATCCACTGGTTTATACTTACTTATAAAACTCTAATGGGCTACTCTCCTCCATACTCGACTCAGCTGCTGCTGTAGCGGCTGAAAAATCCACTTATCAAGATAAAAAGAGAAGAGACAAACTTGGCCAGCCAGAGGGAGTTTTAATCGAGTTCAGTCCGTAACAAGCTTCAACCGACAGATCAGACCTTTCCAAACTGAACTGACGCAGTTAGAAAACCATAACCTTTTATACCAAGTTATGTTTGCCAGGAAAAGGGTGGGCTATTTCCCAGAATGGGCTTGAAATTCAACACTATCCCATATACACTCATGAAGTGTTTTTGTGGACCACTGATGATGTAATCTTTTCCAGGATATTATACAAGATGTTTTCGTGACCCCCTTATTCTGACCTTTTGTTCTACAAGTTACTGCTAAAGCCTCAACACTGCAACTTTTATTTGTAGCAAAGTATGCCGTTAGGTCATTGCTTCACTTATTGTTGAGCATTTCAAAAACTAAATCCCACTACGGTACAATGTATTTTGCTTATCCATCCAATA
Source organism: Austrofundulus limnaeus (assembly GCF_001266775.1). Classification (NCBI taxonomy): domain Eukaryota; kingdom Metazoa; phylum Chordata; class Actinopteri; order Cyprinodontiformes; family Rivulidae; genus Austrofundulus; species Austrofundulus limnaeus. The sequence continues at coordinate 213,817 of NW_013952952.1, forward strand.
TATTTTATCTTTCCTCCTTTCAGAGCCACCAGTGGCCATTTCCAGCAGTCACTGTGTGAGGGGTGGGGTACACCCTGGACAGATCTCCAGTCCATCACAGGAACACATAGAGACAAACAACTAGTCACTCCCTCGTGTTTTTGGTTTGTGTGAGGAAACTGGAGTATGCAGACAAAACCCATGCATGCACGGAAAGAACATGCAAACTCTACTTAGAAAGGTCCTCAGTTGGGATTTGATCTGGCAACCTTACTGATGAGAGGAAACAGCTCTATGAACTGAGCCACCATGAACTTCGTTTATGCTGCTTAAAATGACTCGAACTTACTCAAAAAAACACTCCTAATTCAAGAACTAAATTTTATTTTGTCCAACTAAATGTATTTATTACTCAAACAGTGCTATCATAAATGACACAAAAACACAATTTTCCCAAAATTCTTGTTCATTCTCTTGAACACAACCTTTTGACCAACAGTTAGACAGATCTGGAGATCTATCAAGGGTGTCCCCACCTCTCGTACAGCTGGAGATAGGCATCGAGAGAAGTGGGTAAAAGAAAATGGATGGATGCATTTTTTAATCTGCAGTATGTACATTATCTCTGCTGTCTGAGGTTTTTTACATAACATTTTATCAAGCTTTATCTGAAACAAATCATGAACACAGAACCACATGTTCTTTTGCTATCAATCATTTACCTGCTGATGGATATTTGCAAAGAATTTCAACAAAGAAATGCTCTGAGTCACATTGCTTCAATTAATTTAAATATAACTTTCACCATTTATGTAATGATGATCTAAATTGACTGGTATTTTGATCATCAGAAAAAAGAGCTGTTTGTGGCAAATGAGTTACTTTAAACTAACAAGCATGCAGAGACAAACAATAGATAAATTTTATCAGCTAAAATGTTTGTTTTTGTTGCAGTTTGATGTTTAAAAGTTATGTATCTTTGTCACTGTAGGGAGTTAAATTACACACTTTGAACTTACTGATCATTCTTACAATGCGTTAATTTTCCTCCTCTGCAGAAATAACAGAGGTAACACAAGACTGCTGGGAAGATTACTCCAGACACCAACAGTCATCATTAGACAGTAAGTAACATCATTTAAAACATCTACAGAAGTCCAAAGAGCACTCCCAATGGATCTCAACACCAGAACTCCTAGTATGATTACTATGGTGTAGAAGGCTCTCTGCTTTGATTGGTCAGACCTATCCCTGCCTCTGCTTTGCTTCCCTGGGCCTGGTCGCTTCAGAACATGGAGAACAGAAAGGCTGCAGAAGGAAACAACTGCTATGTTTAAAACCAAGAGACTTAAATCCAAGAAAGCGAGGAACGTCTTACTTGCCATCAAACCTGTCTCTATGAGAGACAGCAGCCAAACACAACAAATAATGATGTTCCTGAGTCTGATTCCTTTTTCTTTTCTCAGGCTCAAGTAGGTGATTGGATGAACAACAGCCAGGTAGTGCTCCAAACATGTTAACATATGAAAGAATGTCTGCCCATGCCAAATCAAAGATGTAAAATATTCCCCCACAGTTAAAAGATACAGATTCTGTCTGTGGATCCCACAGCAAACTGAAACACAGTTAAACACATGAACGAGCTCCATGATGGCCAGATGGTAGGTGAAGCAGTCCGAGTGGCTCATCGCTGTTGCTGCTGAGTTCTTTTGGTGCCATAGCTTAAACCCATGGTGGAGGATGACGATACAGAGAGGAAGGACAAAGATGATGTTGGCAATGTAGAAACCAGTAAGTAGGATGGAGGTCGGTCTGAAGATGTGGCATTTCAAAGATATCATAGGATCTTTGTTAAATGACAAATATCCTGGATCAAGGCTTGAATTGTTTGAGAAGTTTATCAACATGTCTGTAAAACAAACACATTCTATAGATGAGTCAAGATATTTTCTTACTTATATCAAAGGAAAAAAAATCTTAGTTAAACATCACTGGTTAAACTTTTCAGAAAAAAGTAAGATGCGTATATGTATTTTTAATGTTAGACATTTGTGCTACTTATACTCATTCTGTCAACTAAACGAACAATCAACCAAACAAACAAACAACCAACCAACCAATCAACCAAACAACCAACCAACCAACCAACCAACCAACCAACCAACCAAACAACCAACCAACCAACCAGCCAACCAACCAGCCAACCAACCAACCAATCAACCAGCCAACTAACCAACTGACCAATCAAACAACCAACCAATCACCGATATAGTTTTATTTCAAGTCTTAAGCATGTTGACATTAGTGGATTGGCACTAATTTGTCAGAATACTTGTATATGTGTTGCTGTTTTAGTTATTTCTGTTTTAGTTTATTAGTTCCCTTGTTTAATGTATCTTTTGGATTTTTGTATATTTATAATTTCTTGTGTTTAGCTCCTCTGAGTCCTTTCTCCCTCAGTATTCTCTCTATGTTTTGCCAATCAATTAGCCACTTTCCCCTGTTTTCACTCCCCAATTAGCTCAGCTACCTCTCATACCTCATCAGCCTATTCCTTTATAATATGTCTCCTGCCGCGATTACTTCAACAGATCATTGCGTGGCTTTCACATGCAGTCATGCCACCGTGTTTGTCTCAAAGTAGTTGTAAGGTTTGCTGCCATGCAAGCTTTTGTGCACTTGGGTTATACCTCCATTGATCTTGACAGTTATCTTGTCTCTTAATTTCCCAAGGTCAACTTGTTTATTTGGCAGCCATGTAGGAATGTACAATATTCCATTAAGACAGTAGAAGATCACAAATGAAGAACAAGGTATGTTTAATGATGTTACAGAAAGGCTTGTGCTAGGTTTGTTTTGTGTAATACTTAGAACCAGAGCAAAGACCTGTTTGTAATTAATTTCATTTCTTATTGTACATCAATCTGTAATGAAAAGCACTATAGAAATGGATTGTTCCTTTTGCCTCAGGACCATGCCTACATTGTCTCTTTCCATCAGTTTGAACTCACCTGGATGATTTCTGCCTGTGTTTTGACTGTAGCCACAGTCACACCGCACACACACCTTGGAAAGCCAGGAATCGTCAGCTTCAATCACCTTTAGTAAATTTCAGACCAAATCACACACAAATGAAAACATAGTTTAAGTAAGATGTTAACCATTTATTTGCCCACATTTCAGTAGAAACTTGTCTTATTCTGAAACACCTGTTTATCCCTGTTGCTGCCCTTGAGTCAAAATGACCCACCAAAGAAGGCTTGTGTGTCATTTTGACCCGAGTCAGGAAGAGCAGCAGGAGGATTAATATTCTGCTTTGAAAAATGTCTTTGTCTAAATGTCTCTTTTGTTTATAAGGTTAAACAGTGCTAAGATGTAACCAATATATTTAAATTACAAGCTTTTATTAGTAATTTTAGGTCCTGTCATAGTTATTAATCTCGCACGTAAAGCAAAATGCACATCAATCTAAAAAGGCATTTTGTTTCAAACAATGTCAATTATAAACCTGGCCACCAATTAGTTTTGTCTAAGCTGAACCACTCTAATTCACCCAACAGTTCATTCGAAAAGATTAAGATGTTGAAAACTAAGTCCTCACCTTGGGTATTTTTGTTGTTGTGCTCTGTGTTTGACACATTTTGCTCACTTTATTTTATAGAAGATGGAAAGTTCAGCTCCACCCTTCTTACACTGTCAGTCTTTCTGACATAAATTCAAATGGCTTATTTGCATTATACAAACTATTTGACAGTGACAAACTCGGCAAATAAATTAACAACAGCAGCAAAACAATTCCATTTTTCTCATTATAAAATTCATGAGGAAACTTGTCATGAAAATTCATGAGTTCTTGTTACGACGATATAATAACTGAAGTCAGCAAATTTAAAATAAGATGCATTTTTGAAAAAATCAGAAGTGGTTGAATCACGCAGTCAACTGAGAGGTGAGCTAGTAAGAACTAAAGCATTGCGATAATATGCTTTTTTAACATTACAGTAATAAGGTTAAGGTTGGCTTTACAAAGTACAACTTCAGTTTTTGAATTTCACCGCCAACAAAAAAATAATCAAATCTTGTGTTCTATCGTGCATGCTTTAAGGCTGAGTCACACTACAAGATTTTAAATCAGTCAGATGATTTTCAAAGACTGATAGAGCCCACACATGAGGATAAAAAATCATGGATACACCAGGTTTGGTCCTACAGTGTGTGATGTACAGCCACACGGCAAGAGACAACACACCACACATAAAAAAGATATTTCATTCATGAACTGTCAGATATTAAATCACGCGAGACTTCCTGAAATCTCGCGAGAATTCAGTTGTCCGAGGAAAAATCTCACGTGACCTCCAGAGACGTGAGTTCAGAGTAAATAAACATTAGCAACAAGGAAGAAACAATGTTGATCGTTTGTGGACTACTTTTACCAGAGGAAAAACAATGACATAGGACTTTTAACATTCAGCAGACTTTTTGGTGAGTCATGACAGTTTTTGTTTACGTCACCTCGCTTTCGGATTGGCTACACGTCTCATTCAACAGGCCGCAAGCTTGGGTGAACACAACACACACTGTGATATCGGGTCAAAATATCAAACATGTTGAATATTCCTTATTTGAGGTCAGTGCGGTCCCGATGTCCTTCCAAGCCAACTTGATCACTCAACTCACCACCCACGGCAGGAATATCTGCTATGATTATCTTTAGAGCCATCACGATAATCTGGACTTCCCTAAGATTGTTGGAAGGGCAAAAATCAGCATGATTTTCTTGTAGTGTGACGCCGGCCTTAGATGCCTTTGTTTTAACACACCTGATTTGATGAATGAGTGATGAACAGGCTTCTGCAGGACTTGAACAGAACAACAACTAAAACATGAAGGATAGTGGCCTTTTAGTACCACAATTGGACAACAATTCTGTAAAACCACCACAGAGTAACAGATGATCATTTGAATATTTGTCCATTTATCAAAATTTATTTAAAAACCAAATGTATAGATAGGGATGCACCGATACCAGTTTTTCTCAATCCAAGTACGAGCACAAGTACTTCAGATTGGGTATTCGCTGATACCGAGTACCGATACGAGTACTTGCTGGGTTATAACTTACTTAGTTATTATAATCTTAATGTACTAGAGATGTTTATAAAACCTAAAATTTGAACAAATTTGAAGAACAGACATAATATTTCAGAAAAGGAATAAGCTTGTGGAATAATCTGGACAATGGTTATAAAAATGCTGGCTCAATTAATTTGTTTAAAAGAGTGATAAAAGTTAATTTGCTAAAGAAATATGAGATTGTAAAATTTGTATTTATAAGAGCTGCTGTTTGAGGCATTGAAGATTTTGTTTTGCTTTATTATCAGATATTATAAGAGTTTTTCTTCTTTATGCTACCTTTCATTTTATTTGATTTGTATTATTTTGTTGTATATGAATTTGTTTTGGTTTTAAATGAAATTAATAAAAAAATCTGGCACTAAATTAGAAACATATCTAATGTTTGTCAAAATGAACCTCCGTTTAAACCAGTGGTTTTCCTGGTCCTCAAGGACTATTAGCCTGCGTGATTTAGTTGTTTCCCTGCTCCTCAGCAGGTGTTTAAGTTCTGCAGAAGTCTGTCAATCAAATCAGGTGTACCAAAGCAGGAAAACATCCAAAACATGCAGGATAGTGGTCCTCAAGGACCAGGATTGAGAACCACTTGTGTAAATGGTCATACCTAAATTACAGTATTTGTTTGGTCTTTTTTGATACTATGTCAATAAGAATCCACCTGTTTATTAATTTTCATTTCTCAATATATCATAGTGATAGTGTTTTCTTAATGCAAAAAAAAATATTTGAATAACCCTCGGAACAACACAAAGAGGTGTGGACGGTAAAATAAAGTCCAGTAATTGGAGCAATTTTTTGAGTTCAGAAGAGAAAGACAGAGGGAGGACGCTCTGAGGCAAACAGAAAAGGTTGGTTTTAAAAAGAACTTCTGCTTCACTTTTTGCCTTATTTCATTTTATTCATAACTTGTGTTTTGTTTTCATTGTATATATATTTTTTGTTTATTTTATTGTATGAATGAAAACGTAAAGAAAAAGAAAAAAATGATAGTTGAAGAGAAAGGTTACTCATTAATAATTTTAGGAACTGATAGGACCTCCTTTTCAGACTGATGGGGTCAATTGTTTTATTGTCTTTTTTCAGATATGCTGAACACTTCTTCATCCCACAGTTTCAACAGTTCCTCTCCTCAGTCAGTCTTTCGTTGCTTCTACTCTGAATCAAGTTCCACCATCTTTACTATCTTCCTGATCACCCACATCATCCTCCTTCTCTCTCTCTGCGTACCAGTATTAGTCAACATCCTCCAAAAATGGAGAAGAAGCTCTACCTCTTCATCAGTAACAAGTTTCTCTGACAGCATCACTTACCACACTGTTGTCATGGAGATGACTGGCATCTTTGGGTGCATCCTCTGTTTTGTTGGTACCCACATGTTTTTAATCCACATGTTTATCACTGGCTTTAGTCTTTTCATTTTTGTCTGGTATGGGGAAATATTGTTTCACATCTTGATGAGCTATGAGCAATACTTGGCTGTTGTTCACCCCATCACCTACCTGAGTCTGAAAACTGTCAAAGGCATCAGAATCAGAAATATCAGCATTTGTTGTGTTTGGCTCTTTTCCATTGTGTTGGCATATTTAGTTGTTATAGAAGAGTTTATCATTCCAGAGTTATGTACTTTGATATCAGCCTTGGCTTTCAACCTTTTCTGCAGCCTTTCTGTTCTCTGTTTTCTGATTCGTCCAGGCCCAGGAGAGCAGGGTGAAAACAGGAAGAGAGTTGACCAATCAAAGCAGAGGGCGTTCTTTACTATTGTCTGCATACTGGGAGCTCTGGTATTAAAGTTTGCTTCAAATATAATTATGGAGCTGATTTTTCTCTCAACATCAAATGTTGATTGTGTGTTTGCAGCCTGGTTACTGTGGCTTAACATTCCCTGCAGTTTACTGTTACCCATTTTGTTCTTACATAGAGAAGGAAAATTTGTGTAAAAAACATATTGATTTTGTTCTGATGCATCTTAGTAATCCAGGTAGAAAAAAATCAAAAAGAAAAAATAAGTAGGTCCTCTGGATGGGTTCTTCTTTTTGTGAAACGTTTTGTCTCTCCTCCAAGAGACTTCTTCAGTCTGATGAGTTTCAGGTGAACTCAGCCTTATAAGCACTGCCTCCACCTGGACGAACAGGTTAGTCACATGCAAAAGAGGGCCATCACCTAGCCATAGGCTTGATTAGCTCTATTCAATCTCATCCTTGATGGAGAGGAACGTTGGTTTGAGAGGAGTAAAGGAAGTCATCTTTGTGAAAAAAAAACGTCCACCATTAAACAGAGGTGGAGGCCTTCGTGTCCAGATGTCCTCCTCCTACAACGTTGTTAATGCAAGTATGACTCCGCCCCCTGTGAGCAAAAGGTGTGAATCAGGGTCCCAATGACACCAACACAAAGAGGGAAAGAGAGACAAAAACAAGGGGACGTCGAGCCACGCCTACATTCATTACGTGCACATAACACAACACGGGTCAGGTGATGGGGCACATGACCCTCTATGAACAATAGACCTAATCAAGCCTATTGTTAGTCGATGACCCTTTTTTGCATGTGACTAACCTGTTTGTCCATTTGGAGGCAGTGCTTATAAGGCTGAGTTCACCTGAAACTCATCAGACTGGTCTCTTGGAGGAGAGACGAAACGTTTCACTAAAGAAGAACCCATCTAGAGGACCTAATTATTATTTTCTTTTTGATGCATTGATTTTGATCTGATTAGCAAAACTATGCTGCATTAAAAAACAATAAAATAAATGTTTAAATTAAATAGTGAAAAGTAATTGAGTAATGTGGTTATTAAAAACAGCTTTAATCTTTTTAAAATGGAAACTATTTTTGATGTTGAATAAGCTGTCTTAGGTCAGGATTTATATAAAGTTATGTTACCGAATCAACATAATGTAGTATAAGTGTCAAATTTATATTTCTTAACTGTAACTTCCTATAACAATTTACAAAATTGTTATAAAAATCAAAGAACAATATCCACTTTTTGATAGATGCAAGAAATTTATGAAAACAAAAAGCAAACATAGAGAACTAACATGCTGTTTTTGAGTTTTATTAATTCTTTGTGACAGAGAAAGCTTAATATAAAAAACTGTAAAAATAAATACATTTTTTGGTTGAATATTTGTTGTAAATATGTTTCTTTGCAATATGGACCCTGATTGGCAGCACCTGGGGATACCAGAAAATCAAAACAAGTGCCAATAGCAACAACGACAACAACAAAAAAAAGCTGTTTGGTTAAGAAGATTTGGCAAAATGTCCATGTTTGTAACCCACATACTCAGCTCAACTGCTCATCCCACAAATGCATGTTCCTTACAAATCTGTCACCATTGAATAGAGAAATGAACAAGATTTCCATTGGTAAGAGATTTATTGCCATGAAACATTGTAACACAAAGAACTAATCTGTCAAACACAAAACCCCTTACTTCTCTGCTGTTTATTTCATTTCCATATCCTCTATATAATGAGCCTCATGCAAGAACATGTTCGTATTCTTATCCTAAATTTCTCTTACTTTTGTTTGTATGAAGGGTTCGTACGAACATGTCACGTCAGATTCAACAAACTCTTCTATCT
>NW_013952952.1:223324-224749 GCF_001266775.1 Austrofundulus limnaeus
CTCCTAAATCACTCGTACGCACAACTTAAGAACAAATCTGTGCGTACGAACGGTTCTTGCATGAGGCCCAATGTTTCTAATATTTATTTTTGCAAAAATGACACTTTAAATGCTTTTAAACCGATTGATTTTGAAGTACCACATAGTTAGTTATTTTCAGTTTATGCTTTTTGGAACTTGCCAGTGAAATTTTGATCTAAAACATTATGATTCATGTAGTCTCAAGGGCTATAATGCTGTTGACTTGTTTGTTCATTAACTCTGTGCAGAGTGTCCGTTCATACAACTGGCATTGTATAATTATAATTTGTCTATATATGAAATCTTTCCTGCAAGTAAGTAAAGTTCAGAACATGATCTGCTGCTTTTTTGTCCTGTCTTGTGTCAAGTGTCTTGATAAACAACTTGTCTAATGATTTTGGGGGCTTGTCCGGGATGTCTTATTTTTGATTGTTTGAGGGCAACAGACTAAACGGTTTGCCCTGATGGACCACAATATAGTAGTTACTGGGAGATTTTGTTAGGTCAATAAACTGGCAGACTACTACCATGTCCATTGTGCATTTACATACATTGACTAAAAAGTAATGTGTGGGAATTGGTAGAACAGTTTAAGTCTGAGGAGCTTGAAAAGGCATTACAGGAAGTCACTCATGAGTTGTGGTTGCAGGGTACAGATGTAATAAAATTGTTACCTGTCCAAATAACACCCACAAAATATGGATTCACACCATTTGAGATGGTTATATGACTGACCAAACGCATGTAGCAGACAGGTAAGGAACACATCTGGTATAATGCTGACTGACTGCTGACAAGGCAAACAGTTGGTCAGCCGCATGTGGGCCATGTCTGACAATGATGGGGCAGTTTTTAAAAAGGCTTGCTACAATTGGCACATGTGTGATTTGGTTTATGTGGTGCTGGCCCACGCATGGATCATCTCTGGCAAATCACATCTGGGCCTCCGAAGGGTCATAATTCTTTGCGCTATCTGAAGCAAGTGTTATTTTTTGTTGTTGCTGGTTTGCGTAACAGTTATTTGTGTTTTTTGGTGTATTAGTTTGTCCTGTCTTTAGTTTGAACAAAAAGTAGATACCGCACAGTGGTACCATACTGCCCCCGCACGCACAAATGCACCAGAACTCAGAAGTCTTTATTCCTAATTGTTAGAACAAATTTGATTTGATTAAGTCAAACAAATTTGTTTGACTTAATCACCTAAAGGTCATTCATGTGATTCTTTTACATTTTACACCCACTTATAGAGTTGCCTTTTCATCAGTTTTTATACATTCATTTTACATTTTATACTCCAGGAAGTTTCTAATCACATGTTTTACCTTGTTGCTTGATTACTTTGATGTCTCCACTTAAGTATTTTCTATGATGAAAAAAGGGGGGAATGTTAGAACAAAGTTGAGG
>NW_013952952.1:225905-229407 GCF_001266775.1 Austrofundulus limnaeus
GGGGGGGGGGGCACTGATTGGTGGATCTGATGTACAGAGCTTCATCAGAGCTAAACAACCAAAAAAAAAATCTGAAGCTCCTATGTTGAACAGTTTGAGTTATAAGCATTTTTGCATGCCAGACACCCCTTTTTCAGATAAATTGGGGGTCTGGGGGGCACTGATTGGTGGGCCTGATGGATAGAGCTTCATCAGAGCTAAACAACAAAAGAAATTTGAAGCTTCTAAGTTGAACGGTTTCTGAGTTATAAGCAGTTTTGCATGTTCAGACACCCCACTTTGAAAGGAGCCCCCTCCTTAAATATGGGGTCTATCATAAAACCGTTGGCTGGCAAAGTGTAGGTTGGACTCATCTACAGCCCTGCCAAATTTCATGTTGACCGGTGCAGCCGTTTTTGTGCTACGGTTGACCAAAAATCACTGAAAAAAATTTTAAAAAACAGTACGAAAACAATATGACTCCCGCTTACGCTTCGTGTGCAGGGGGTCATAATTAAATGTTGACCGGGGTGGTAGTCCCCCTATTTAAAAAGAGGGACCGCGGAGTGTGTTCTATGGGGGATCACACTTCTGAGCCTCCCTGGTAAAGTCTATTCGGGGGTTCTGGAGAGGAGGGTCCGTCGGATAGTCAAATCTCAGATTCAGGAAGAGCAGTGTGGTTTTTGTCGTGGTCGTGGAACAGCGGCCCAGCTCTACACCCATAGCAGGGTCTTGGAGGATGCATGGGAGTTCGCCCAACTAGTCTACATGTGTTTTGTGGACTTGGAGAAGGTGCTCGACCGTGTCCCTCGGGGTCTCCTGTGGGGGGTACTCTGGGAGTATGGGGTACCAGGCCCATTGATATGGGCTGTAAGGTCCCTGTATGACCGGTGTCAGAGCTTGGTCTGCATTGCCGGTAGTAAGTTGGACCCGTTTCTGGTGAGAGTTGAACTCCACCAATGTTGCAAGTGGCCGAAATGAGTTTCCTTTGCAGGGTGTCTGGGCTCTACCTTAGAGATAGGGTGGGAAGCTCGGTCTTCCAGGAGGGACTCAGAGTTGAGCCGTTGCTCCTCCATGTCTAGTGGAGCCAATTGAGGTGGCTCGGGCATCTAGTTAGGATGCTTCCTGGATGCCTCCCTGGTGAGGTTTTCCGGGCATGTCCCACTGGGAGGAGGCCCAGAGAAAGACCCAGGACACGCTGGAGGGACTATGTTTCTCGGCTGGCCTGGGAACACTTTGGAATTCTCCCGGACGAGCTGGCCCAAGTGGCTGGGGAGAGGGAAGTCTGGGTCTCTCTTCATAGGCTGCTGCCCCCGCGACCCGATTCCGGATAAGCGGCAGAAAACAGACGAATGGATGTTGCAAAAAGTTGTTCTCGGACAATTTCATTTTGTGAAAGTAGCTCTTAAGGAGAAAACGGTTGGAGACCCCTGCCTTCAGTATAGTATTTGTTTGGTCTTTTTTTCATACTTTATCAATCAGAATTCACCTGCTTTTAATGACCCCCGCACGCGAAGCGTAAGCGGGAGTCATTTTGTTTTCGTACTGTTTTTTTTTCAGTGATTTTTGGTCAACCGTGGCACGAAAACGGCTGCACCAATCAACATGAGATTTGGCAGGATTGTAGCTGAGTCTGACCTACACTGCGCCAACCAACGGTTTTATGATAGACCGCATTTTGAGGAGGGGGCTCCATCCAAGGAGGGGGTGTCTGGACATGCAAAAATGCTTATTACTCAGAAGCTGTTCAACATAGGAGCTTCAGATTTCTTCCTTTGTTTAGCTCTGATGAAGCTCTATCCATCAGGCCCACCAATCAGTGCCCCCACCCCCCGGGACCCCCAATTTATCTGAAAAAGGGGTTTCTGGACATTCAAAAATGCTTATAACTCAGAAACTGTTCAACATTGGAGCTTCAGATTTCTTTTGTTGTTTAGCTCTTATGAAGCTCTATCCATCAGGCCCACCATTCAGTGCCCCCCTGGACCCCCAATTTATCTGAAACAGGCGGTACCTGGACATACAAAAATTGTAATAGCTCAAAAATTATTAAACGTAGGAGCTTTAGATTTTCTTTGGTTGTTTAGCTTTGATGAGGCGCTATCCAACAGGTCAACCAATGTTCCCCCCCATAGAAAAGACCCCCACCCAACCCAGTACAATTTTGGAATGCACCTAGTAGCATGACATTTATTAGAAATAAAGACTTCTGAGTTCTGGTGCATTTGTGTGTGTGGGGGTCATTATGATATCGCAGTGCAGTATCTAGTTCATTTTCATTTCTTAATATATCAAAGTGATTGTGTTTTTTTATGCAAATAAAAATGTTTGAATAACAATTGGAACAACGCAAAGAGGTGGTGTGGGTCAGTAAAATAAAGTCCAGTAAGTTATTTTTGGACCAAATACTCCAAGTTCAGAAAGGACAGACACAGGGGGAACAAGCTCTGAGACAAACTGAAAAGGTTGGTTTTAAAAAGAACTTTTACTAATTAACATAAAAATACAACTAGCAGAGAAATTAGATATTAAAAAATACAGGAAATAGTAGAACATAAAAAAAACATAAGAAATAATTAGTTTTATGTGCTTTTTTTCCAGATATCATGATGGACAACTTTTCATCCCATGGTTTCAACAACTCCCCTACCCGATCCGACTGGGGTTGCTTCTACTCTGGACCAAGCTCCACCACATTTGCCGTCTTCATGATGGCCAACATAGTCCTACTTCTTCCTCTCTGCATACCAGTTTTATTCAATGGCCTCCAGAAATGGAGAAGGAGCTTTACCTCTCCATCAGTAATAAGTTTCTCTGACAGCATCACTTACCACATGGCTGGCATAGAGATAATTGCCATCTTTGGGTGCATCTTCTGTTTTATTGGTACCCACATGTTTTTAATCAATGTGTTTTACACTGGAAAGTGTCTTTTTCTTCTTCACTGGTATGGGGAAATAATATTTCACACCTTGATGAGCTTTGAGCAATACCTGGCTGTTGTTCACCCCGTCACCTACCTGAGTCTGAAAACTGTCAAAGGGATCAGAATCAGAAATATCAGCATTTGTTGTGTTTGGCTGTTTTCCATTGTGTTAACATACTTGGCTGTTATACAACATCTCATGATTCCAGAGTTCTGTCTTTTAATAGCAGCCTTGGCTTTCAATCTCTTTTTTAGCCTTTCTGTTCTCTGTGTTCTGATTTGTTCAGGCCCAGGAGAGCAGGTTGAGAACAGGAAGAGAGTAGACCAATCAAAGCAGAGAGCATTCTTTATTATTGTCTGCATACTGGGAGCTCTGGTGTTAAAGTTAGCTTCAAATATAATTATGGAGCTGGTTTATCTCTCAACATCAAATGTTGACTGTGTGTTTGCAGCCTGGGTACTGTGGCTTAACATTCCCAGCAGTTTACTGTTACTTATTTTGTTCTTACGTAGAGAGGGAAAATTTTTGTTAATAAAAAAACCACACACACACACACACACACACACACACACACACACACACACACACACACACAC
>NW_013952952.1:231387-233088 GCF_001266775.1 Austrofundulus limnaeus
TATATATATATCTGTTCTACCTTGACACTGTCCAGTAATCATATCTCATGATAACTAGTTTCGGCTGTTTTATTCTATCGGCCCAGACTTCTAGACTCCAGAAATGCATGACCTCTTTAATTTTGATAAGGTATTTCCAGGCTGACAGCCCTGTCATTGGTTACGTGGTTCACAGTTGGCAAACTGTGGTTGGTTGTAAGCATGTCACAGGATGTTATATTATCGGCTGCTCTGTGCTGACGAGGCAGCCACAACTTGACAGACTTCTCTGATTGACTTCTGCTCTGTTGCTCAAATTAAATAATTTGACAACCATACACGCAGACTTTTTGTGCATTAATTCCAACGTGTTTCTGCATTCTTGGTAAATCGTGCCACCACACAAATAAAAATGTTTGAATAACCATCGGAAGGACACAAAGAGGTGAAGTGGGCTGGTAAAAAAAGTCCAGTAAGGTTTAATTGGAGCAAATATTTTTAGTGTAGAAAGTAAAGACACGGAGAGGTGAAGCTCAAGCTAAGAAGGTTGGTTCTAATAAAATCTTCTACTTTAAAATAACATAATTGTTTTCATATTAAATATATATTAGAAAGCTCACTTGTAGCCATCTTCATATTGAATTAAATTTGTGCATTTATTGTTTTAGGTTTGTGACATCATCTTGAGCAATTCACATGTATCTGATCAGAGCTACAGTGCTGCAGGCAGACAGGTTCCTGCAGGATCACAGACAATTTTCTCTGAAGCAGCTCTGAAGACCATGGAGGCTCACCCAGCGCTGAACAGGACCAAGAAGTCTGATCTAGTTCAGGAGCAGCAGTGATGATGTGGCTCTGTACCTGCTGCTCTTCATGAGGAACAATCTGCAGGACAGCTTCAGAGACTGTGACCCTGCTGAAGATCCTCATCGCATCTCCTCTGACCACAGCTGAATCTGAGAGGAGCTTCTCAACACTGAAGAGAATCCAGACTTTCCTCAGGTACAACATCACATCTCACTGCACTGACCATGCTCTATAGACAAGAATCTTATTAAAACATCCCTGACTTTAACCAGAGTCATGAAGAAATTTGATTCTGAGTTACAGAAGAGCAAAGTTTATGTACAAAAAATAACACAATACATGACATTGTAATGCTGTTTTATTATTTTTATTTGTTTAATAAATACACTGGTGTGATACAATTTAGTGCGTTTCATTACTTTCTGAGATATATATTTTGGAGTTGAAGCCCCCGCTGGAGAAAAATCCACCAGCCACCACTACCTGTCCACTTGTCTTCAGTTTGGACAAATAAAGACTACCATATGGGTCTCAGATGCTTAAATCACTGTATTTGTTTGGTCTTTTTTGATACTTTGTCATTCAGAATCCACCTGTTTATTCATTTGCATTTGTTATTATATCATAGTGATAGTGTTTTCTTAACGCAAATAAAAGTATTTGAATAACCCTTGAAACAACACAAAGAGGTGGAGTGAAGCAGTGAAATAAAGTCCACTCAGGTTTAATTGGAGCAAATCCTCTGAGTTCAGAAAGGACAGACACAGAGGAACAAATCTCTGAAGCAAACTGGAAAAGGTTGGTTTTAAAAAGAACTTCTAATTTCATAAACATGAAATTAAAAATAGAATAAGATAAAATGTAATTATTAAAAACTGCAAAAAATTGTAGGACCTCTTTTTTATATATATAAAA
>NW_013952952.1:233098-239927 GCF_001266775.1 Austrofundulus limnaeus
CTTTTTAGGCTTGTATTGTTTATACACTGGACCAGGCTCCACCATCTTTACCATCTTCATGATCACCCACATCGTACTCCTCCTTCCTCTCTGCATACCAGTTTTATTCAATGGCCTCCAGAAATGGAGACAGAGCTCTACGTCTTCATCAGTAACAAGTTTCTCTGACAGCATCACTTACCACACCGTTGTCATGGAGATGATTGGCATCTTTGGGGGATTCCTCTGTTTCATTGGATCCCACATGTTTGTATTTCAGATGTTTGTTGCTGGAATGTATTTTTTCAATTTTCTATGGTACGGGGAAACATTATTTCATGTCTTGATGAGCTATGAGCAATACCTGGCTGTTGTTCACCCCGTCACCTTCCTGAGTCTGAAAACTGTCAAAAGCATCAGAATCAGAAATATCAGCATTTGTTGTGTTTGGCTCTTTTCCATTGTGTTGGCATATTTAATGGTTATAGAAGATCGCATTGAAGCACATTTGTTTATTTTGATAGCAGCCTTGGCTTTCAACCTATTCTTTAGCCTTTCTGTTCTCTGTGTTCTGATTCGTCCAGGCCCAGGAGAGCAGGGTGAAAACAGGAAGAGAGTTGACCAATCAAAGCAGAGGGCGTTCTTTATTATTGTCTGCATTCTGGGAGCTCTGATGTTAAAGTTTGCTTCTAAAATAATTATGGAGCTGATTTATCTTGCAAAATTAAATGTTGGCTGTGTGTTTGGAATATGGTTTCTTTGGTCTAACATCCCCAGCAGTTTGCTGTTACCTATTTTGTTTTTACACAGAGAGGGAAAATTTGTGTTTAAAAAATCACCATCCACAGCAGAACTGCAATAAAAAAAACAATAAAATGCATTTTAATAGATGGGAAATGCAACATTGAAAAATCAATGAAATGTTATTCTAATTATTGTTTGGATGTATAAAATATAGATATAAATTTTAAGTTTGTAAACTTTTTTGCACACAGAAATTATTTTCTTTGAATTGGATAAGGATAAAGAAAAATATATGGTTGCAGATTTAGCATCTTAAACAGCTATTAAATGTAAAACTAATATCCTTAAACTATACACAGATAGCAAAATATGAATGAATCAACACTGAAACATGGTTAGGCTTGAAAAAATGAATCCATGTTGAAATTCTAAAAAAAGTCTTACTTGTTGAAATAATGTTAGGTTTTCAACCAAAACTGATTCTAAATTAATGTTGATTCAACCTCTCCTCCTCCCCTTCTCCTAGAGGGGAGAGGAGGATTACGAGCGTGGGGGGAGGGGGGGTGACAACAAACAGCATTCATTTATTCAACATTGGTTAGACGTTGGTATTTCAATCATTAGAAATTGACCATGAAACAACGTTGATTCAATGACATATTTTGGCTGAATTGGATGACCGAACCAAAAATCAACTTTAATTAATTTTTTGTAGTGTTTTGGATTTCTGCTTTAAGTTTTTTTTCTGTCCATCTTTCTTCAGTTTGGACAAATAAAGAACATATGGGTGTCAGATGCTTAAATTACAGAACTTGTTGGATAATTTTTGATACTTTGTCATTCAGAATCCACCTGTTTATTCATTTTCATTTGTTAATATATCACAGTGATAGTGTTTTCTTAATGCAAATAAAAATATTTGAATGACCCTTGAAACAACACAAAGAGGTGGAGTGAAGCAGTGAAATAAAGTCCACTCAGGTTTAATTGGAGCAAATCCTCTGAGTTCAGAAAGGACAGACACAGAGGAACAAATCTCTGAAGCAAACTGGAAAAGGTTGGTTTTAAAAAGAACTTCTACCTCAATAAACATGAAAATAAAAATAGAAGAAAAGAAAATATAATTATTAAATTATCTGTTTTTTTATAAAACTTAAGTTTGTCCTGTGTTTTTCTTTTTTACAGATATGATGAACAACTCTTCATCTCACAGTTTCAACAACTCCCCTCCCTTTTTAGGCTTGTATTGTTTATACACTGGACCAGGCTCCACCATCTTTACCATCTTCATGATCGCCCACATAGTCCTACTTCTTCCTCTCTGCGTACCAGTTTCATTGAATGGCCTCCAGAAATGGAGACAGAGCTCTACGTCTTCATCAGTAACAAGTTTCTCTGACAGCATCACTTACCACACTGTTATCATGGAGATGACTGGCATCTTTGGGGGATTCCTCTTTTTTATTGGTTCCCACATGTTTTTATGTCAGATTTTTGTCATTGGACAATTTTTTTTCTATTTTCGCTGGTACGGGGAAACATTATTTCATGTCTTGATGAGCTATGAGCAATACCTGGCTGTTGTTCACCCCGTCACCTACCTGAGTCTGAAAACTGTCAAAGGCATCAGAATCAGAAATATCAGCATTTGTTGTGTTTGGCTGTTTTCCATTGTGTTGACGTATTTGCTGGTTGTAGAAGATCTCATTGAAGCACATTTGTTTATTTTGATAGCAGCCTTGGCTTTCAACATATTCTTTAGCCTTTCTGTTCTCTGTGTTCTGATTCGTCCAGGCCCAGGAAAGCAGGGTGAAAACAGGAAGAGAGTTGACCAATCAAAGCAGAGGGCGTTCTTTACTATTGTCTACATACTGGGAGCTCTGGTGTTAAAGTTTGCTTCTTCAATAATTACGGAGCTGATTTACCTTGTGAAATTAAATTTTGACTGTGTGTTTGGAATATGGTTCGTTTGGTCAAGCGTCCCCAGCAGTTTGCTGTTACCTGTTTTGTTTTTACACAGAGAGGGAAAACTAGTGTTTAAAAATACCAACACACCATGAAGATTGGGAGGAGATTAGCAAAACTGCATTTAAAACAAGTAAAAGCAATTTAAAAGATGGAAAATGCATTGTTTTAAATGATGCTTTTTAAATTATTGTTCAGATGATTAAAAAACAGGTCTAAATTTTTAATTTGTAAACCATTTTTACAAGGAATCTTTTCTTAGGCTAGGTATTTATAAACAACTTATAAAAAGTTACAGATTTTACATTATGTGAAATAACTATTAGGTATAAATCTTGTATCCTTATAGCTGTTTTTAAATTTAATATAGTCACAAATATATTGACTTTTTTGTTTGTTGCAAAAATTGTATGAGATCTAACACACTCCTTTTCTTTATTGTGACAGAAAAGCTTATTAGTTATACTTCTACTTATAAATTGTTTGTAAAATATATTTATATAATTGTCTCTTTAAATGCTTTATAATTGTCCGTGTTACCCATTAAAATACACATAAAAATAAAATGTTATTTTTAAGCTTGAAATACTCTTTGTTTCATCACTGTTGTCCTGTTGTCCGCAAAAGCTGGCTATCAACCAAGACATTAAGAGCCGTTCACGACAACAGTTGGTGCCCAACGTGGGGCACTGTTGTTGTGATCTGCTCTTAATGAGCACAGAAGTGTTGGACGACAGCCAGCTTTTGAGGGAGTTTATTGAGGTGGTGGTTCTCAGACAGTAACAGAACAAAGAGAGAACCCCAAAATAAGGGTCTCGTGGATCTTATACCATCCATGTGTGTCATCTGACCAAACCTTAGCCAAGATTCGTGAGAGCTTCTCAAATACACACACACATTAGAAAACATCTTTTATCAGGTCACGCTGACCTCCTGGCAACTCCTAAGCTCCTTCCTAGAAACACTTAGATCATTTTTTTTCCATCTTCTATGCAGTTCTTACTTCCTGCTAACTGAAAAAAATAAGTTTGTAACTTCCATACACACTAATGGCAACAAACTCTTGAACTTTTGTATCTTGCCAAATAACAGCCAACTTTTTCCTAATCTTTTGGGACCAGATATGAAGTTGTTTTTTTCACAGAGAGAATCTGGCAGAACTTTTTGGACCACAGGTTTAGGGAAAACAAATGCAACAAACTTCGTATTCAAGGTTATGTTCTTGTGACACCAGACACTTCTTGTATTTTTCCAGTTAATCTCTGTTCCTTAGTTGGACAAGTCTGTAGACCATATTTAGATCTTCTGATAAAACGTACTTTGTAAAGTCAAACAAATACATTAAAAAAGGTTCCTTGAGAAGTTTTGAAGTGAGTACTATTGAGGTGCCTCAACTTTTTTCTTTATTTAATTAACACCTTTTTGTTTGAGCTCCGGAATTTTTGCCTGTATCCCAGGTTCATCTGTCCTCACCCCTCACACATGGGTACCAGATATTTAAATATCACTATTTATTAGATGTTTTTTTTTTCAGGACGTCATCAATAATAATTCACCTGTTTTTTTAACTTTCAATTGTCAATCTATCAAAACGATAGCATTTTTATGCTAATAAAAATATTTGAATAACACAGAGGCACAAAGAGGTGAAGTGGGGCTGTAAAGTACAGGGCAGAAAGAATTGATCAGAGCACATACAGGAAAAAAAAGACTGAAGGACTGAGCTCAGAAACAAACAGAGAAGGTTGGTCTTAATATTGCCTTTAAACATCTCACCCTTCCCTTTAAATCAGCTTCATTACCGAGAGGTTGGACAAATTTTCTAATGACTCTGTCTGAACTGAATGTTCCTTTAACTTCTGTAAATAACCCCCACACCCGTAAACAATACAGACGGCTCATAACAGAAGAAGAAGAAAAAGAAGAAGAATTTAAGGCCCCGCCTGTGAAACTAAGGAAGCTGATGAAAACTCTTTTATCATCACGCTGGTTCAGACTTCAGTCAGAAGAGAAAGGTGCTACAAAGACTTATCTTCGCAAAAGAATTAATCCCCCAAAATGGGTCACATTTTCTTAAATCTCTGTGAGAA
This sequence comes from Austrofundulus limnaeus, assembly GCF_001266775.1. Lineage (NCBI taxonomy): Eukaryota > Metazoa > Chordata > Actinopteri > Cyprinodontiformes > Rivulidae > Austrofundulus > Austrofundulus limnaeus. Next base: position 237,877 of record NW_013952952.1, read on the forward strand.
AATGAATTGTGTCGTGTACTTTTTTTTTCTCAATAAAGTGTTTACTCAAGATAAGGAAAGTTTTAAGTCCTTTATTATCTCAAGTTTACAAAACATTTTATTATTATTACGTACAGAGAAAACAAAGGGAAAACTAAATAAAACATTTTATTATGAACAGAGACAAAAAGGAAAACTAAACAAAAAACATTTTATTATCAATACATAAACAGAGAAAATAAAACAAGTCAAATTTGCAGTAATTACTCCAAATCCATGACAATCTTTAAACATTTGCAAACTGCACGTACTGTGAGTAAATACATCGCTGTTATGATTTATTTTACATTTCTGATATTTTTCACAAAATTAAACACAGTGTCATCATTTTTACACACATCATCATCATACCTTGCTAAAATATGACACAGGGAAAGTCCTGAGGCTTTATGACATAAATAAAAAATGCAATGCTGCCCACAGACGATGGAATGGACACTCTGAAGCTGATTATTGTGATAAATTATTTCTGTAGAATGCAATTTCAAAAAGTTCACGATGCTCCTTGGATAATAAACACATTCTGGAGAAAATCCATAAGAGTCAAAAAAGGTAGCTTTTCAATCTTCTTCCAACGTCCCGGCGAGCCAATGTTCTCCAGGCAGGTAAGAAGCATGTGTGTTCACTATAAAATATGCAGGTCTTTGTATATTATTTGGTAATAACTGCAGCTGGTCCGAAGCCCAATCATCACAATAATGCTTTCTGAACAGGCGATGCAGGAGGCTCTCAATCTGATGATTATTCATATTTATTTTTTCCTCTTCAGACTTTTAATAGTAGTCCATCAGCACTTGTCTTTTGGAGTCAATCTCCAGAATAGAATCATAACATGCACAGATGATTAAAGTTGCGGTGTTTGGAAGAGCTGTTCTGAATTACATTTCCAATCTTAAAGTGCCGTTAGAAATTGGCAACAAGGCGTCATCATCCTCTGCGGTGTTTAAATTGAAGAGAAACAGAGAGTATCCTTCATTCATCCACTGGGTGGAGCCCGTGAGGCCAGCTCTCCGAGCTAGTAGCTGGGTGACGGCTCGGAATAAGTGCGGTGCTAAAGCTAAACTGTCAACCCGTTCATGTTTTGTCGTGTATTTCAGGTGTGTATGTCCTTTTAAGACGGGAGCGAGCACCAGGCTCGCTCACGCGTCTCTTAGGGCAGAGTCTCAGTAAAACATCTCGCTGTAAGGACCGTCTTTCATGTCTCTCATCAATAAACATGTCCAGAAGCTGAAGATTCGTCTTTTCGTCATTCAAGTGTTAGCAGAACGAGGTTTTTAACATCCAGCAGCTACAGGCACGGACGCTCACTGGTTTTCATCAACCCAGCACCGAAGCAGCAGCACCAGAGTCAGCAGACTTCAAACGGGAGCAAACAAAAGAGAGACGGGTCCAGCAGCTGACAAAGCCCAGCAGAACCGAAACGGACCGGGACACAACAAAAATGGCGTCACGATTTTAGGTCTGTTTTGCATTTACTATTTGTAAATTGCAGCTGTGAATCTGAACGGGGAAGGTGGACATATGTGAAGAGTTGAGATAGTCTCCGCATCTCTTTCGTTTCTAGACTCAAATTTCTTTGTCATGCTAGCGTTTATGTGTTGTGTTTTTGGGTATCTGTGTTTTTATTGGGGTTAAAAAGAGCGTTTATTGTCGAATTGAGAGTTCCGTGGAGAACAAAGACTTGAGCTGCAGAGACAGGGGGGCTGGGCGTAGCATGTTATGAGCGCGAAAGCGTGCTTTGCCGTGACACGAGATGTCGTAAACCAGCTTAACTCACGATAAAACTGTTTCTTTTATGTTTTAAATTGTCAAGCTGCGGTGTTTCCTAATCCGGGACCGGAAAAGGCATGTAATTCCGTCAGATTCAATTTTACAAGAGGTAGCAGCAGTGTTTTTATGCTGAGGTGAAGAAGAGTTGAAATATGGAGGGCAAACAATGCCGACATTTGTGTTGAGAATATTAAATTTGAGGATTAGAAGTACAGCTACAGAGTAAAAAAAAGCAGTGAAGA
>NW_013952952.1:242739-244366 GCF_001266775.1 Austrofundulus limnaeus
CCTCTCCTGGATTCTGCTAACAACATGAAAGAACCTGATGAGATTAAGATCAAACAAACACCATGTCTAGGGAAAGAACCTGATGAGATTAAGATCAAACAAACACCATGTCCAAATCCAGTTAACCCTCCATCTCCAGCCTCTCGCACTAAACCAAGATCTACAAAGAGTCGCAGAGCACCACCACCGCCTCTGAGCCTTCCAAATAACAAAATAGACAATCCTGTGTGTGTTCATGATGATCCAAAGACTTTGGTGTGATAACTGTGTTTTGGGGTTAGTAATTACTGTGGGAGGATTAAAAAACTGAATTACTGGGGTAGGTTTACATGTACTGTTCTTTGTCAATCAACAAATACTGCTATGACTTGGTTGGAAAGTAGATGTTAGCACAAGGAGTTTGTGGATAAAATAGTAAAATTGATTTTGCTGAAGTTGAACATAATACAGAGGTTGGCTCTGTTAGTGATGGATTGCTGCACAGTTATGCTGACGTGTGCGAAAGCCTTGGTGTTGTGATGCTGGGAGGTCAAGTTCAGATGAGGAGGAGGAGTTTTGAAGTACGTCAGGAAATTTGGAGGTGTACCTTTATTAAGTTGTTTGTTTGAAGTTTTTTCTATAATTTGAGGGCTCTGTTTGTCAGAATGTGATATTTTATTTGATATGAAGTTTTCTCATGTTTTTTTTAGTCCATGGAGGTTAGAAATAATGTCTTTTGTTTGAATTTTCATTTGTAGGTAAGTGACTTGGGCTTAGATAGATTGATTTTGTTTGTTATTTTTGGTAGTTAAGCTCATTCTGAAGGTAATGCATCCCTCTTTGAAGTTTTTCTACATATAATCTGTTTTTTGTTATCTTTTGACATTTACTCTATGTTTTGACATATGTCTGTGTTGATTTTTAGTGAAGGAAAGACATATATACTCATCCTTGTAGATTTTGTTTTGTTTTTATTTTGTTTTGTCATAATTCCACCATTTTGGATTTTTGTGTCTTCATATTTACATTATACAGAGGTTTTGATACAAGGGGGGTGGACAAGAGTTAAAATTTCTCACAAAATCAGTGATAAGCTTCAGTGATTAAACTTGTGGTTATAATTTTAAGACATGACATTGATTTTTGTTTTTAATTTCCATTTTAATGTGACATTTATTTTCCACAAGAGACTGCCGTATGTTTTTTGTCATTCCAGGTGATGGCAGGTGCGTTCTGGTATTGAATGGACTTTTGGACACTGGACTTTATTGCTTACCTCAGGAACTTTCGTGCTCGTGGATGGACTCAAAACTGGACACTGCTCTGAGTCTGGGATAAGATGAAGCATTGACTGTTTCAAGTCTACCTCAAGTTTGTTTCAAGTTCACGTCAAGTCTAGTTCAGGTCTATCTCAAATACCTCAAGATGAACAGTAATGATATCGAAGTGGTTCCAATGCCTTATTACATTTCTGGACTTTGAAGTTTGTGTTATGTCATGACATGTTTTTGTTTGAATTTTATATGCTAATCATTTGATTCGTATTAAGTTTTTTATAATTACATTGTGCCTTATAATCAATCTTACATAGATTGCATGCTTTTTAGTTGTAGTGAGGCTTTGGTTTAAATTAGCATAAGGAATGCTC
>NW_013952952.1:244827-253331 GCF_001266775.1 Austrofundulus limnaeus
GCTTTAAGGTAATGTGGTAAATTAGAATGCAAATAGGATAAAACAGGGTCCTATTTAATTTTAGGCTAAAATTTTAGTCTAATTCTTAATTACCTTATTATGCAAATGAAAATTTTCAGCTGGACAATGTGTATTTTATGAGAGATGTATGTATGTTTGATTATTTGTCGATACTGAAGTATCGAAGGGGGGATTTGTCGTGTATTTCAGGTGTGTATGTCCTTTTAAGACGGGAGCGAGCACCAGGCTCGCTCACGCGTCTCTTAGGGCAGAGTCTCAGTAAAACATCTCGCTGTAAGGACCGTCTTTCATGTCTCTCATCAATAAACATGTCCAGAAGCTGAAGATTCGTCTTTTCGTCATTCAAGTGTTAGCAGAACGAGGTTTTTAACATCCAGCAGCTACAGGCACGGACGCTCACTGGTTTTCATCAACCCAGCACCGAAGCAGCAGCACCAGAGTCAGCAGACTTCAGACGGGAGCAAACAAAAGAGAGACGGGTCCAGCAGCTGACAAAGCCCAGCAGAACCGAAACGGACCGGGACACAACAGTTTCAAATTGCTTTTCCCCACTCAGCGACACTCCGGTCGATAAACAGACCCTGGTTATTGGCAGCTCCATAGTCCATAACGTGGATCTAGGGACTCCAACAGCCATGATTAAATGTCTTCCAGGAGCCAGAGCGGGCTGGACCATAGACTACCTCACCAACAGACCACAGTATGTGAGGCTCCGTGACTGTGTGTCTGATGTGGTAGTCTGCAGCATGGGGGCACCACAGAGCACGGTCCTCTCGCCCTTTCTGTTCAGTCTGTGCTTGTCGTACTTCAGGTACTCGGACCACTGCCATCTTCAGAAGTTCTCGGATGATACGGCCATCATTGGATGCATATCAGATGTGAATGATGAGGAATACAGGGGGGTCATCAGTGACTTTGTTGGCTGGTGTGAGACCAACGCTCTCCAAATCAATGCCAGCAAGACAAAGGAGATGGTCATAGACCTCAGGAGGAAGCCACCCCCTACAGCACCGGTGAACATGCAGGGAAAAGACATTGAGACAGTGGACTCTTACAAGTACCTAGGTGTTCACCTCAACAACAAGCTGGACTGGACTACAAACATAGACGTCTTGTATAAGAAGGGCCAGAGTCGACTCCACCTACTGAGGAGACTGAGGTCCTTCGGTGTCTGCAGGACTCTGTTAAAGGCTTTCTATGACACGGTGGTAGCATCTGCCCTTTTCTATGGAGTGGTCTTCTGGGGGGCTGGATGTACCGAAAGGGACAGGAACAGGAACAGGATGGAAAAACTGATACGGAGGTCAAGCTCTGTGCTGGGCTGTCCTCTGGAGCCTGTGGTAGTGGTGGGTGAGAGGAGGATGTTGGCAAAGCTGACAGCCATCATGGACAACCCCCACCACCCTCTGCATGAAACCGTGGGGGGTGGGGGTCAGCTCCTTCAGTCAGAGACTTAAACATCCTCACTGCAGGATGGAGCCTGCGTAGTTCATTCATTCCAACTGCAGTTAGACTGTATAACACAAATGATGTTATCAGTCACTTAGACAATTAACCTACACTGGCATCAGTAATATGCACCTGGATATGTATTCATTTATGTACCCTACTAGATACAGTATATGTACATTGTTATATATCACGAGTATAGTTTTTTTTGTTTGTTTTTCTTTTACTTATCTTTCTTTATTCTATCTCACCCTGTCCTGTTTTGAGCTGCTGTAATGTGCAAATTTCCCCACTGTGGGATCAATAAAGTTTTATCTTATCTTATCTTATCTTATTATGGACGCTTCCACTTCGGCACATCTTCACATCAATGCTTCAGGGGAGGGGTGCTCTGTGGGGTGGGAGCTCAGCTGCAGGTTGAGCTGCAGGGAGGAGCTTTGTGTAAATGGGCAGGGCTTTGATTGAGTAAGTATTTTGGCAGCTCTGCATGGCTGTTGGAGATTCAAGGATTTCTCCAACATGCATGAATTAGTCAAAGCAATAATGATATTATAACATGATGTAATGGATCTAATACTTTTATGTTTAAACTAGTAATTCATGACATCCTTTAATGACCTAGGTTTTCATGACATGCTGTTCATCTGCAGACAGAATGATTAAAGTCAGAACAAGATTTGCTAACAACAGTCATTCTTAGATATCACTTGTGTTTATCTTTGTGTTTTCCATTGACCTTGTATCAAATCTTGATAAGATGACAGAATGGTGTTTGTTAATATATGTATGAGGCCTCTCGAGACACAGTGTACAACAGTAGTGTGGAGAGACAGTGACAGAGGGAAGCAGAGGCACAGAGACAGGCCAGGTTGTTCTCTGTGTTTCCTGTTGTTGCAATAAAACTCAGCTGATCATCTCACAGAGTACCTTCATTCTTGGACCACGTTTTTCTGTCTTTATTAAATAAATATTGCCATAACACATGATATAAAGCTAATAAAATGTCTGGTTTGCATAACACCATCCATTAAATGAAGATATAAAATGTGTTATTTAAATGTAACTTCAGAAGAGTAAGAAGGATTGGGTGGAACTTTGTTCTGATGACATTTCTGGACAGGATTTGTGTGATCTTTAGAATGAAGATGAAGACACAGCTTACTTTTTATTCATTAATATTATCAAATCAACAAACTGCAAATAATTAAACTCATATAAATGCAAAAATGATCTACACTCCAACAATAAACACAGAATCAAAAGAGAATCAAAATACAGTACATTTCTGCCAAGACAATTCTCTTTTTAAGCTGCTTCTGGGTTTTCTTATTTTATATTATTCAACAATAAAACTAGCTACATTCTTAACAAACTGAGCTTAAATCAAACCGAACAGATCCAGAATTTGTAGGTTCATTGATAAAGCAACAAAAGACTTGGCCAGATTACAAACATAGGTCAATTTGTCTTTAGTAGTTGTTTATTTAGTTTTGTACATTTTTTTAATGTCAACATCCTTTATTTAGAAGGTGATCTTAAAACATGTGGGTTTTGCTGATCTGTAGAGAAACAGTAGAGGTTGCATCAGACTGCTTGGCAGAGTAAACCAGATCGTCACCACCATGAGAAAACATTCATTTTCTAAATCCAACACATAGAGAAGAGTCCAGGCCAAATTCCCAATAAATCTCAGCACCAGTGCAACCAGGATGGCAACAATGGTGTAGAAAGCCTTCTTCTTTGACGGGTCGACCTTCTCTCTTTCCCCCAGCTTTACACCTGGACTTGGACGCACCAAAACATGAAGAACAGACAAGCTGCAGAAGGTGATGGCAATCAAGCCTAAAGCCATGAAAGCTAGGTTCATGGAGAAAAAAAAGACAATGTTAGTCAAGACTGAAACCATCCCCACTACGCCAACTAACCAGATACAACCAACAACCATGTTTCGGATTCTGATCCCCCTTTTGTTTCTCAGCTTCATGTAGATGATGGGATGGACGACGGCCATGTGGCGCTCCATGCACGTCATGAAATGTAAGGACGTCTCTCCATACCAGGAGTAAACCCACAGTACGGCGCCCACGTATAACATCCTTGCATCATCCCTGAACGTCCCACCACAGAGGAAAGTACAGCCGAGGGTGCCGATCAGATCCATGAGGACGATGTTGTAGGCAAAGCAGTCGGAGTGGCTCATGGCTGCAGCTGAAGAGGCGGAGCATGCTTGCTTCCACTTGTGCAGACCGTGGCAGAGGACGAGGATGCAGAGAGGGGGGAACGTGAGGATGAAAGTAATAAAATAGCCCAATAAAATTTTTTGGTGTGGGGAGAAAAAGCAAAGCAAGTTTGAATATTGGAGTGCGTTGGAAACGACTGGATGGGAAACAGAGCTGTTCGAGGAGTTTAACATTTCTGAAAAAAAAGAAAAAGAAAGAAATGAGTAATTCTTATCTTTGTGACTATCAAACCATGTTACAATAACAGCTTAAAGTTCTCCGTCGCCACAATGGATTTACGTCACTTTGAATGTGGCCAGAATGGATTTCCATCATCTGTAAGGGAGGGAGAAAAAGAAAACACTCTGGTTGTTTTCTGTTGCAGTCTTGTTAAAGCTCCCCAGTCTACCCCTAAACGCACCACTACTTTCAACAAATGAAACAAACCCCAGAGCACATCTATCTAATCAGAGCAGAGCGGAGCAGGGTGTGTCAGTAAAGCAGGTGAGCAGTCTGCAGGAGCAGTGCAGCGGTCAGTCCTACATGAGTGAAACCTTCCCTCCCTCATTTCGCTTCTTGGACTTTGGTCTAGGAAAATTAACTTTATATTAAATATTTGTGCTCAGAGCGCCGTTATCCAACAGGTATGTCCAACTTTGCGTGCGTGACCAAGCTCCTCGTGCAAAGGCTTCAGGCAACACGCGACATTCAGTTTGATTTGATTGATTTGATTTATTTATTTAAGAGGAAAAGATTATTAAAAATCAAGGCTGACTCAGCATAATTGCTGTTTTACAGCATGTTCCTGTTCTGCAGCAGCTAAACACTCAGAATTACAGCATCACAATCACATCATTATACACCATAGACACAAAGACAAACAAGCATACCAAATTTCAGGAAGGCAGCATTTGCAAAATAGGACGTCTAAATATGAGCACAAAAAAAAAGTGTCCAGCAGATGGCAGACAAGATTCTTCTTAAAGGGCTGTAGTTTTGAAATGGACTTTATGTTTTGAGGAATGTCATTCCATGCTTTAGTATAAAAAAAGAAAGACCTCTGGCCACAACAATTTTTAAAAGTTGGTAATATCAGTTGTCCTTTTGTAACAGATCTAGTTGAATGACCACTTCCAGAATTTGATTTGGGCAGCAATGCACAGAGAGTTCCATAATTGGCACCTTGGAAGATCTGAAAATATAAATTAATACCACTATACAAAACATAATTCTGAAAAGTCAAGGCATCAGACAATGAAAGAACTGTACAGTGATGAGTCCAACCAAGAAGTTTTTTATGAATTTTGTAGGCCCTGTCGTAGAGCCCAACTATGGGTTCTAAGATTTCATTTGTTGTWAGAGACCAAACAGGTAAACAGTACGACATGGTTGAGAGTATAATGGCATGCAGATAGATATTTGAAACAGAAGATGTCAGATTGGATCTAATTTTTGAATAAACATATAATTTCTGTTTCAACTTAGTGGTTAAGACTTGTACATGATCACGATAAGTCAAATGAGAATCCAAAGTAATTCCAAGATATTTGTAGGTAGTGACAATATCAAGAGGTTTGTTTAATAAAGTGAGCTGATTTGTTATATTGAAATGTCTCCTGGGGGAGGAAAAATACATGCACACAGTTTTTTTTAACATTAACTGACAAAAGATTATCTTGAAGCCAACCATGAAATGTCTGAAGATCTGCTTGTAACTGACTATTAATAGATTCAATATTGAAACCAGACAAAAAAGAACAGTATCATCAGCWTACATTAAAATATTTGAATACTTCAATATTTTTAGAAGGTCATTAATGTATAATAGGAAAAGCAATGGACCCAGTATGCTACCCTGCGGAACTCCCACGGAACAGGGCAGAGACCCGGACACAGAGCTTCCATGTTTCACAACCTGACACCTATCAGTCAAATAAGAGGAAAACATTTGTATTGCAGATGATGAAAGTTGAAAAGAAACCAACTTTTGTAAGAGAGTATAATGATCAACTGTGTCAAACGCTTTACAAAAATCAATATACACAGCACCAGTTACTTGACCTTTGTTCAAAGCAGCACATATTTGTTCAGTAAATAAAATTAATGCAGACATGGTTGACCTTGACGTGCGGAAACCATGTTGGCTATTGCTTAGCATATTATAAGCTTCTAGATGCTGAAGTAGTTGATTAAATAATGTTTTTAAGTAACTTAGAAAAAATAGAAAGAACAGAAATTGGCCGATAGTTTGAAACTTCTGTTGGATCACCAGATTTAAAAATGGGAGTAATCTGAGCAAACTTCCAGGTCTCAGGGAAAATAGACTGCACAATACATAAATTAAGCAAATGATGAAACAATGGTAAAAAGTGTTGGCATGCATTTTCAAGAAATCCATATTTATCTTATATTTGTCAAATGCATGTGAGCCATTTRSARRYYGGAGTGTATTCAAAACATCACTCTGTGAAATTTCAGAAAATGAAAATTGCTTTGAAGTGTCAGGATATTTAAATAACTTTAAACTATTAGCTTGTCCCGGTAAKGATGTCCTTACTGAAGAAATAAAATATTCATTAACTAAGTTAGCAATTTTTTCATGATCAGAAACAAGAGGTCCATTTACTGAGATTCATGAATTGTTATTAAATGTTTTATTGTTACTTTCACCTGTCACTGACTTAATCGTTTCCCATAATATTTTTGGATTCTTACTGGCTGAAATAATTAGATGTTTAAAATATTTGGCTTTGCCAAATTTTTTAAATTTTTGCCTAAAAGTTTGGCTTTGTGTAATTCAGCAACACATTTATTTCGGTAACTGTTTAAACGAGACCGATTTTCAGAAGTTTTTGATATTCTGTAAGTTTTCATTGAAGAAGCTTTCAACTTTAGGAGATGTATTATAGAGGCATTCAACCATGGAATTTTATTTTTCCGGACTGGAAGTTTGTTCATCCGTCATGCTTTTGCTCTCCTATCCTACAACATTTCACAAGTTATAAAGTGTTCTGCCACATGTCATATTTTACTACAACAACCTCCATCGCTGGCAAGGCTGCGCGCGTTCTGCGGGAGTACCAAATCGCGAACAGAGCCGAGACCGCCAGGTGCGCCGCAGTGCGTGCACGCTGTGAGTCAGATTCACTCTTCACTATATTTGTTTGTCCCATATAAGCAAAGATGAATCTCTGTTTAACTTTTTCCTCCTCATCCTCACCAGGAGAACAGCACCATGTTCTCCAGGTGAGCGTTTCAAATGTTGTAATTTATCATACAACTTTCATTTTTTTACTGCTTGTTTATATTTAGACCCATACCGTGACAGAACCGCTCTGTGATAAATGTAATTCAATAAATGATCAAATATGTAGAGTAAACAGGATTAAATGATTGCATGTGCTTGAACAATTTAAATGTGTTTTTTAGTAGTAATTTTAAAAATTAAAGCAGTCTATAATAAATATGTATTTTAAACTTATTTTGTTCTGTGCAACAGACAGATATTCGCTGTAATTTTTAAATAAATAATTAAGATTTGTCTAGTTAAATAAAAGGTCAATAAATAAATATGTCCATCCATCATTAGTGTTCTAACCAGTTCCAAACATCCATCAGTTTTTCATAATATTTACATACAACCTGACAAAACTGACCAGTTATTTTCATTATGTCACCATTGTTTGGCACATAGTTAGTTTATGTTCTGAAGGCTGCATGATGTCACGTCAGTTTGTTATGAGTGGACCTGTCATTAAATCAGGAAAATAAATGCCTCCTAAACTCACTGTTGGTGGTTTTCAGTAGTTTACCTGTTTACTGGGTAAAGTTTTTAATGTTCTCAGTTTTAAACATGCAGTTGAGGCTCATCATTGCTTGGCACAATGGCATGTTCTGTTACAAATATAACTAAATCAAGAATAAAAAATATAATAAATGATTCTCTAAACTCATTTGTTTGTGATAAATTGTGTCACATTAATTTCATTATCATGGCTATAGCAGTGAGTTTAAAAACAAGATGAGGCAACTAATTGAATGAATAATCTGTCTCTAATTTAGTTATTTAATCAAGTGTTTTTTTTATGTAGGTAAAAGTATGTTTAGGAACCTGTTAAAATACACCAGAATGCAGAAAACTGCATCTACTAAATCCAAAATTTTCTGGGGGAGGACCCCCAGACCCCCCACTAATGCCCCCTCACACACATTGCAATGCTTCCGATGCTCCTGTTTTAATGTTAGAGAAAATAAAGCAGCACATAGCACCACCTGTGTCCCTCTCTGTCGTATGAAAACCCAATCTGCTGTAAGTTCATACATTTCAGTTATAAAATAAGAATTAATCTGTTGTTAAACTTAAATGTCCAACGTTATAACTTGAATACAACAATAGGCCATTTATCACAGATATTAATCTGTTAGGTTAAAATACAACACTTTATTTGTGTTTGAGTTGGTTGATGCACTGAAACATCATTCAATTGATTTTTCTTTTTGTTTATCCAATCAAGCATTTTACCAGGTGCTGACTAAATAAAAATAAATCAATGTAATTTCTGTAAAATGTTTGATGTTTAAGTATAGCTCAAAATAATCTTGAAGGTTTTATTCAATGACTTCAGAAATCCTCTCCAAATCTAAAAAAGTGAAAACTTATTTTGCTTCCAGAACCACTTTGAAAATAAACTGCAGTCACTGCGCTGCCATTGTTAATATTAAATACTTTACTTTACTAATACTGACTTTAAAAACACTTTTAAAGATTTGAGTCGATCTGTTTTTACAGATTGGATGAGTGTGAGATAAAATATA